>NW_015514239.1:5334-6156 GCF_001515645.1 Sinocyclocheilus grahami | reverse complement strand
ACGAAAAAATCTGTATTTTCCCTTTCTATATCCATAGACAATTAGCATTATGCTACCATAACAATCGTGTATTGTCGAAATTGAGCGGAACGTTGCGGAGGCTTTCTTTCAAGCAAGGCAAATTCGAGGTTTAGCATAATCTTCCCCTCAGTGGTTTTGAAATAATTTGTTTCTTTTGGGCAGACTGAGGCACCAGATAAGTAAATAGATAAGATATGAAATGAGGGCTGAGCAGAAGACAGCTATAGAGACAGCATATAGAAACTCGAATAGTGTTTTAAAGGCCCCTGGCTGTACTGCTGGGTGAATTTGTGCACCTTAAAGCACAGACATGCTCTATTTTTAGTAATTGTCCCAATTGAACACAGGAGAACAGTGAAATGCTAAGAACAGACTTCAGATCAGGAATTAGAATCCTTAAACTGTTGATTAGCAGAACCAGTGGCAGTATTTGTTCGCCATGAGTATATGTTACTCAAGGATATCAGTTCAAATAAACGGTTGGGAAATGTGTGTTTGACGTCTAATTAAATCTTTATCTTCACCTTCCAACAATGTGTATTGCCAAGGAACTAACTGTAACACTTCCAATAAATGTCCTAGGCATTACATTTGCATTTGGGTTTGCACCATTAGGATTTTTAGCATTGTGACATTTATGTTTAAAACAATTATGCAGATTTGTCTCCCAATTCAAATTGATGTAATGTGAAAAAGTAATAAAAAAAAAAAGAATTTGATTAAAGATTTTAGTACAGTTTTTGCATTAAGAATAGGGAATTACAATAATAATAAAGATTGAAGTAAATACATTAGGGCAAT
>NW_015514239.1:2029-2560 GCF_001515645.1 Sinocyclocheilus grahami | reverse complement strand
TTTTTCAGCTTTTTTTGCTGCCGTCTCTTGACTCGTGACTTGAGCCTTTAAACAAATTGCTTGACACTTTAAAAATGAAGCTCTAGAAGTGGCCTGAGATAAGTCTGTGTTTTCTACCTCTGCCTGTGTTTTCTTCTTTTAAGGTGAAAACATTGCAAAAGTATGAAGGGAGAGGGTTGGTCCATAAATGACAGGGTGGTTTGGTTTGTCTTGCTTGGTACACATTTTTCTTTGTGTTTTCTAATCGCATAAGTTATCATATTTCATATAGTTTTGTTTTAATAAGTCCCCTTTTCAAATTATTGCTCAACAAGTGCTCAAAAGAACTTTACCTGGCCAAAAGTATGCAGATACAAAAACTCCTCATCTATTTTGAACATTGTAAACATTATTGAACAGTTTGTTGAGCTTATCGAACATGTAATTTAATAATGGGTTGATTTTTCTTAACAGCTTCCACTAGGCTTGCCGCGATAGATGGTGCTAACGGTGATACCATTGTTAAGCCGCAACACCGGTTACGTCACTTGC
>NW_015514239.1:0-775 GCF_001515645.1 Sinocyclocheilus grahami | reverse complement strand
CCCACGGTGATACCGGTATTATCAGTGTTGTCACACGTCGATTAAGCGGTGGGAAAATTTCCTCACTGTCACAACCCTAGATTCCACTCTTCTGGGAAGGTTTTTCAGTAGATGTTGGAAGTGTTTAGTGGTTAATGTCTAGCTTTGTTCAGAGCAATCTAGTTTTTCCAATCTCAAAATCTTGACATGCTGTGACAGAGAAGGTCTTTTACTTTTTCTTTTACATTTACAAATGCTTTTGTCCAAATTTACTTACAGATGAGGGGGAAATGTATACGTGTGCAGCACCGTGGTTCTGTTAGGCACAGCATTTCGTTCCTTTGTAAGTCTCCACATATGGCGGAATGACAATAAAGCTCACTTGACTTGAAAAGTTATTTAACCTTAAGGAGTCAATATTGTTAGCAGTTAAGTTGTTTTAATTGGGGAAAAAACACTTTGAAAAACAAGCAACTGCATGTTTCACTTTCTTTTGAAAAAATCTTTCTGTTGAATAGGCAATGGCTTTATTGAAAAATAAAACTGAGCAATGAATTCATATTTGATTTTTGTTAAAAAAAGAAAACTTACAAAACTTGTTCTATTATTGGCTGTAGACTTTAAAATAATTAAAACAACATTCATTTTAATTATGTAAATGTCTTCTACACTTAAAGAAAAATGATGTAGAAACAGTTTTCACTCAAAAATTCTTAGTAAATTTCTCAAAAATGACCAATAAACGGCAAGTGACACATTGAGTTAAACATGTCATTTTGAAGTAGAAAGACTGAAA
>NW_015514238.1:41479-42011 GCF_001515645.1 Sinocyclocheilus grahami | reverse complement strand
TTTACTCACCCTCATGTTGTTCCAAACCTGTATGAGTTTCTTTCTACTGCTGAACACAAAATAAGATGAAAACGTTTGGTGACAGGAGAGTTGCTGGTAGCCATTGACTTTCATAGTATGGAAAAAATACTATGGATGTCAATGGCTACCAGCAATTTTGGTTACCAATATTCTTCAAAATATCTTTTTTTGTGTTTGGAACAACATGAGGGAGCGTAAATGATAACAAAATTCATTTTGGGGTGACTTTTTAGACATCCATGTGACTAATTACAGATATGATTAACAGGATTTCAGCTGGTTTGAAATCTAATCATTCAGTTGTCAGATGTGCAAACTATCATAGTGTGAGAGCCATTAATGGCTATATTTTTGCCCTTTACTTCTTTTTTGTTGTTCTACTCTTTATCCGTGTTGATTGTTAACATTATGTGGCTAGTAAGAATTACATTTTGCAATCGCATCTTGTAATTTACACACTTGAGGCATATTTACACCGCTAAGGCTGCTCTGTGCCTGCTCAAAATTCAGT
>NW_015514238.1:23622-25646 GCF_001515645.1 Sinocyclocheilus grahami | reverse complement strand
TATATATATATATAGTATGTTTAAGAAATGTTATGTACTAAACACAAGCTGTTATTGTTTGAATTAATGATTATGCTTCTTCATTAATTAGGACAATAACACCTATGCAAAATACAATGTACATTTGTAATGAAAGAATCACTGGTCTCTTGTTTATTTGGACTATATGTGAGAGCAAATAAGTGTTGGGAATCGAATAATGCTGTTAAGTACGATTTCCATCTGCTTGAAGATAAACCAGCTGAAACCCCCACAGATGCATGTTGAATACGGCCATATTTAGAGACTTAAATATCACTGGACTAATTTCAGGTAATACACACCTAGTCACCACTCAGAACACCTGATCAAACACATAGCAACACCCTGGCAACCATCCGTAATACCCCAGCATGTGAGTCAGTGAGTTTTGCACAGGTAAAAATCACCTTTTATTCAGAAAATGTAAACGTAGAATTGAGTAAGGTTATATCTACGGACTAAATAAACACCTAGCAACCATCTTAGCACCCGAGCATCGGGTGAGTTTTGCATGACTAAAAATCGTGTTGTATTCAGAAAATGTAAATATGTAATATAAAATAAGGCCATAGCTAGAGACCAGAATATCACAGTGGACTCTTTTCACATAATACACACCTAGCAACCACATAGCAACACCCTGGAATGGTGGCGGTGAGTTCTAAATGGCTAAAAATCCCAATGTATTCATAAAATGTAAACGCATAGAATTGAATAAGACCATATCTAGAAACCAAAATGTCACATGGGACCCTTTCCACATGATACAAACTTAGCAACCACATAGCAACACCCTGGCAACTGTCCATAACTCCCCAGCATGGTGGCAGTGAGTTTTGCATGGCTAATATAAAAACGTGTTGAATATATTTGCCAGAGTAAACTGGGATTGACTTTCACCGGTGCATGACGCACCTTTCAGAACATTAGAGGTGAAAGTGAATTCCTTCTCCACCGTCTATCTGATAATAATAAAAGTTTTGATTATGATAATGTAGGACAGTCTTATCATCATCGCAGATGTATTATATTGGCTTATGCCCTTAAGCCGTCACGCGGCATGAATAAAAATACACCCGTTGGCTTTGTGCCGTCTTTTGGCATTCTCCAAATGTTCCCTTCCAATATTTACTGATGTGGAACAGTTCATTTCCTCTGTGCTGTTGTAGCAGCCTCCCTCCCTCTCTTCTTCTCCAACAGCCTGCTGTCTAAATGGCGTTAAAAAAGCCGAGCCGTGTGACTCTGTTCTGGCAGGATCTGTAAATGCACGTGGCATCTTCCAGCCTCTGCACCTGTCTAACTCCGTCACTTGCCATGAGCCGCCGGGCCCCTCCTTCAGATAATATATCGCCATCCCATCCATCAAAATCAGTTACCCAACCCCTTCTGGCATTTAAATAAACTAGGCCACCGTTCCTGGTTCTCATATCCTGTGGGTAAGTTCGCCATACATGCTGCAAACTCGCTTTTCATGCCTCTTTGTTTGGGAGGCGTGTTGTTGTGTTCTGATGTGGACAAGACGGATTCATATTAAACTTCTTGAACAGATCATGACAGTGTTAAAAACAGGTTCAAAACTGAAAGTTTTTAAATTTGACCTCCCTCATTGGGTCATTTTCTAGCCAGTCTCTTTGTGCAATGCCACCTTTACAAAAGCATTGTTGTTTTTGTTCTGATGGCTTAACATCATGATTGTGTCGACAGTCTCGACACACAGAGTCATTTACATTTCATTTAGCAAGCTTTTTTACCCCAAAAGACTTGCAAATGAGGAATACTTTGGCTTCTGATGTTACCATTTCCCATTAAAGTAAAATATTTTTATGATGTTTTATTATTATTATAATTTTGAGTATGTTTTACCCAAAGTGACTTATAAGGAATACAACAAGGTGATTAATTTTAAGGAAATAAAATACAATTAAAATAAAAACTTCTTCCTAGTGTAAAATTCAGATTAATTTTAATTTCATTTGTAGGGTATTTTTTTATAACTATTAATT
>NW_015514238.1:21714-22700 GCF_001515645.1 Sinocyclocheilus grahami | reverse complement strand
TCTAAAATATATTCAAACGGTTATTTTAAATTGTAATAATATTTCGCTGTATTACTATTTCTATTGTAGTTTTGGTCAAATAGAAGCAGGCCTGATGAGCAGAAGAGACTCGTTTGTTATATATAGGCCTATTATGATAGTTTGTTAATTTTTGTTACTTGAAAGCCTAACATTAGCCTCACATCTCCTTTAGAGCTCCACGAAGGTCAGTAAATGAAAATAATTATAATTGCTGGGTGAACAGTTCTTACATTGCCTTCTTTTTGATTTTGTATGTTTACCACATGCAAAATGCACTCGTAGATAAAGATACGATGTCCACTGAAGATAAAAGCGAGCAAACACTCCAGAGAACTGCACGTCTGTGATGAACTAAATGTGTTTCACTAAACTATTGACCTCAGCCAGCTAAAGCTACGATTTCATTTGCCGAGTAAACAGCTCTGAACAACACGCCGCCTCTGAAGAGATGAAGGAAATTAGCCTTCCTCATTTAGAGGCTCTGATTAAAGTGGAGGAGGTCCGGTCAGCCACTCCACAAAGAGCCGTGCGAGTAAATTACACATCGCTGGCTCGTCGTCAATGGATCTCGAGTAGATGGCTATTTGCCGTCAACAATTTCAGGCCTTAAAGTGATATTTTACTGTGAACATTTCCATCACAGACGCATCCTTTCATTAGCTTTCCATTAGCAGTAAAGGTGGGCGGTTATCAATGGGAATATGATGTGTTTTGTGTGTCACCGGCTCTTTCTTGGTTAAACACCGACGCTCTTGAGAAACGGGTTCGATGACCTTCAGCTGAGTATCACGATTGCTGGACTTTAATGGGAATGTGATGACAGATGATCAGATGAGGCAGTCTGTAATGTACCTGCTATGTTTTGTGTCTATTTACTTGTATATGGTCATTTAAATTGGATTAATGCGCTAAAACAATCACCAAAAAGTCTTTCTATCAAACATACCTTCTGCCAAAAGAATAAA
>NW_015514238.1:19652-20043 GCF_001515645.1 Sinocyclocheilus grahami | reverse complement strand
AAGGTATGGTATGACAAACATGCCAGAGAAAGAGACTTACAACCCGGGCAAAAAGTACTTGTACTGTTACCTTCAGGTACTTGCAAACTGCTAGCCAAGTGGCAAGGTCCCTACGTTGTTAATCGAAAATTGGGCCCTGTAACGTATGAGATTTTGTGTCCTGAAAGGAAACGTCCTAAACAGATCCTACATGTCAATTTGCTGAGGGAGTTCAAAGACAGGATGCCTGAATCCAAGGATCAAGAGACGATGATGGTGCAGGCTGTTGATGATGAAGTAGATGAGGTGGAAATGGAACCAGTTCGACCATTAGAGGAAGCTCCAGGCCTCTATTCACATCTGAGTAATCATCAACAACAACAGCTAGTGAAGGTACGGCAGTCTTTCCCAT
>NW_015514238.1:3345-6158 GCF_001515645.1 Sinocyclocheilus grahami | reverse complement strand
AAAGAAAACAAGCAGCAAATGAATAGAGTGCAAGTCTAAAAGGGATGTGTTTTTTTATATATAAGATTGTTGATACAGTGTTTTATATTACAACTTCAGAAAATCATTTTTACAAAGATTATTGGAGAAAATTCCAAATTCAGTCTTTTAGGGTACAACGTGACAAAAGGCACATATACACAAATATATATAAAATAAGTAATATGTTTTGATTATACCTGTTCAAATCAACGACTTTATCAAAGTTTGTACTATTTTCTGTTTATTTTGATAAATAAAATAATTTGGTTTTGTTCAATAAATATACTGTCAATAAAATGTTCATTTGAAAAAATACTGAGACAACATTATTTTAAAAAAGTAACTATTCTGACAGCATCGAAGGGAAATCCCATAATAATTTAACAAAGCTTTACAGTAGTAACAATAAATATAATATTTTATTATATGATTTTTATGTGATTAATGATGGTTTCATTATCAACATGGTGATTATTTCTAAGGTGGACACCCAGCCTAAAAATGATATTAAACATCTAAATCTAACCATGTCATGTCAACAAATGGAAAAATCAACCATCTCTTTATTGTCATGTTCATTATTGTGCTTTTACCCAAATACCAAATTACAAATATTCCAAAATATTCATAAATCAAGTTTTATTTACTTGAGAAGCAATACTGCATGCAATTGAAAATAAATAATAATATTAAATAATTTAAAATAAAATAAATACAATTACTAAATACTTGTAATAAATTAAGTAAAAATTGTATTAAATAATTTACATTCAAATAATACTTCAAATAAAATGATCAAATCCAACTACTAATCAGTAAATGTATTAATTAGTATCTTGAAAACTCTTTCTGCACCAAATTTTTGTCAGTGTACTTTAATAATAAACCAGCATGAACAAGACTTCACTGTTTCAGATTAGTTCTGATTAGCACTGATTAGTTCTTTCTCAGAAACGATCATTGCATCAGTCCGTCACCCTTTAAACATGACTTCATGTCCAGATGGACTGACTGAAGTTGTGTAAAGCCAGCGAATCAGATTCAAATGCCAGTGTCTGTGTCATTTTTCTGTGCCGTATGCATCAGACGGTCAGTGAATGGACTGAAGACGTGCCGTCTGATGCCGAGACCAGCTTTAGATAAAGTTCAGTTGCTTTCAGATAGGTTTATAATACAAAGCTTCCTGTAGTCTAGACACCAGCTACTATTTTTGAAAGAAAGTATATGCAGAATGTGCACCGAATGGAAAAATGTAGGCTTTGTTCCTAAATCTTTGGATTACATTTGCAAAATCACTGTTTTTTAACAGAATGTCACTTGCATGCAATATGATGAGGTCATGTGACAGTAGCATGTTGTTTATAATTAATTCCGGAATGTTTTTTTGTATTATTTTTTATTGTCTCACTGCAAAAAAATTGATTGTCTTACTTCGTATTTTGTCTTGTTTTCCAGTACACATATCTAAATATTCTTAATAGATTATATTTATTGTGAAGCAACGTTGCATTAAATGTATTATCTTGAATGTAAGTGTATTTATACTGCCAGTACAGTAAGACCAAAAAATACACTTACACTCAAGATAGTCTTTAAGAATTGATCAATGTATTAAATGTATTGTATTTACTAAAAAAAAAAGACTAAATAATGATTACATAAAATTAAATAATTTAAAATAAAAATCATTCTTAAAATTAAATAAAAAAATAATAAAATTTGTTCATTACTAAATACTAATAATTCAATTAAATTAATTAAATAATGACAAATAAAATGATACTTAAAATCATAAAATATATCTACTAATCAGTTAATTTATTAATTACTAAATATGTATTTTTTCAAGATTTGTTTTGATATTTTAACAAGAAATTATTATTATTATTATTGTGTTGTGAATTTCATAATTTTTTCTAGTGCCAGCAGTCAAATGCTGTCATTTTCTTACTTAGTATGTTTGTCTTTTTTTCCATTTCAAACATCTAAAATTCTTAAATCAAGATGCATTTACTGGAGAAGCAAAATTACATAAGATATTTTTTTTTACTTATCAAAATTAAGTAGGGTTTTGCTTGCAAGAAAAAAATATGTGCTGTGTGGTCAGAAAAATAAATTTTGTTTTCCCTTTAAATTCAGTTTATTTTTCTTATCCCATTGGGAGATATGTTTCTTGTTTAAAGCTTAAACTTACTCTTACTGTATTACTTACAGTAATATCGTAAGTCATTTAGCTTCTCAAGTAAATGTATCTTGATTAAGAATGTTTAGATGTTTGTACTGGAAAACAAGACAAGAATTTGTAGTGTGCATAGGCAGTGTAAATATGCCTATGCAATAAGCAGTACACTATTATTCAATTCTGAACATGACAAAACAGAACATTTCCATCTACCAGACTCTCATCTTCAGATCCTGTCTCTAATGCTGCTCTGTGACTTCGAAGGCAGGAATCCTGTGCATCTGCCTATGATGAACGTATCTCTTTTGCATTAAAACAAATGAAGACAATGGCCTATTGAGAGGGTTCTGGCAGAACTCTCAGCAAACTCTGTTTGTGTTAGCATTCATCCGTGTGCTGCTCATCAGAAGGACAGACAAATGAATGTCCTTCAGCCCGTAATTACAGACATCAGAACAGAGCGTCCTCTCCAGCAGAAACATGTAAACATCAGAGAATATGACGAACCCATCCTCCCGTCTCGATGGATCTGGATGTTGTGCAGCAAATGAGATGAATTACTCTTTAGGGAGAACAAATTGCATGAACAAACCTAGAACATGGCCAGGTC
>NW_015514238.1:2743-3286 GCF_001515645.1 Sinocyclocheilus grahami | reverse complement strand
GAAATGAAATCACTCTTTTTCAGTGTTCGATCTTGGTCGCCGTCTCACGATTCATTGCATATCAAATCAATACGGTTCGATCTGGCCGGTCGATTTTCCTCTTGAAGCAGGTTCATACATTTAGGTTTATAATATGGATGAGGTTTGTAGGTGACAGAATCGATGTTCGGTGTCTGGTGTGATGTCATGATTCAATGGTGCTTAAAGAGACGAGTGTGTCGTATATCAGGAGCGCAAATCACCGTGTCCAGTGCATGTGAATATTTCCTGCCCAGAAACCTTCATTCAGTCAGGTTTGCACAATGCTTCTGTGAGGAATTAATGTCTTTCTTCAGATGAACTTATTAATCAGCATATTGCATATCTTGTGCTATTATGAAAAATAAAGTTAGTTTAATGCCAGCCTTTTGACTATTTGTCATTTGTCACTTTTGACTAGTTTAGCCAGGAACCGTCACTCGAACGACACAGTTTGTTTTTGTGTATAACTTTATCATTTGTAATTATTAGTTTTTATTCCTTTTAGAACACTGCAATGGATTT
>NW_015514238.1:1147-1732 GCF_001515645.1 Sinocyclocheilus grahami | reverse complement strand
AAAAATGAAATCGCATCATATGACCCCTTTAATGTTTAACTACTTTGCACTCGACCAGTGTTATATAGTATCATTGATATACTCTTATAAATATTTTGAATTCGTTTTTATTTTTATACTTTTGAATTATAATTTTAGGTAATTTTTTTAAAACTATTTTGTGTTTTTTCCCTTCTTTTTTTAAGTTTAGAAATGCCTATATAATTTTGCCTGTATATATTTTTTTTTATTTCAGTTTAGTTAAATTAAATGAAAATGAAAAATGTTGCCTTGGCATCTAGCTGAAATAAAATGTTTAGTTTTATTATTATTATTATTATTTTATTTCAGTTAATGTTTAAAACAGTTTTTTATGGTTTTAGTTTTAGTTAACTTTAATAACCCTGCATGCAACTCTAAAAGAAAGTCAAGTCAAGAATATATCCTCATCTTGATGCCTACATTTTATTCAGTGGTTCTCATCCTTTTTGACTCAATTAAAAGCACCCATAATTTTCCGGTTGTTCATGATTTACTGCATAAGGATTTTTATATATTTATTTTAAATTCACAATTTCTTTGATACAAGTATTTTAGAGCTTTGCA
>NW_015514238.1:0-891 GCF_001515645.1 Sinocyclocheilus grahami | reverse complement strand
ATTAAAAAATATTTCTTATTTCAAAGCTTGTTTTGTTTTAAGTCATCTTGGAAGTTTGCTGAGGGTCTCTAGTTGCTTTAATTATATGTGTAATGTTATAATTACATTATTTATCACATATATGTCATATTCCAGTGGCCTTTGTCATGCACAAACTCACAAAGAGCACATAAGCCTCTGTAAACTTGCAGCATAGAGATACATCAGTGCATGCATTCACAGCAGTCTTATTTAGGCTGCTGGGTTTTTATTTAAAGCCAGTCCCGTCTGAACAGTCCTCAATCTCTGCTGTGTTTGCTGCAGGGGAAACTCAACGCTGGAAACTTTCAGTACGACACACTTGTGTTCAAGCAGCATGAAAGTAAAAGAGCGGAGCGAGTCAGAGAGGTAAATGCTGACGGCTGGAGATTTCTCCTCTCTCTGCTTTAACTGGCTAAGGTCAGTCATTTCTCTCTCACAGTTTTCTGTCTATTTGAGAAACAGTCTGTAGAAAAATATACGAATGACTCCCACTTATTTTGCTGCAGGTCTTTTTTGTTGGTATAAAAATACGCATGAGGGGGAGAGAAAGAGAAATGCTGACCGTTTTCCCGGCCTCTCTGATCATGAAACAGACGTGCGGAGGAACCTGACAGCCATGAAATAAATTAATGCAATCTGCCAATCAAAATAGATGGAGAGTTTCAGACAATTACTCCGTTTCTTCCCAAAGTTGTAAGAAAAATGCACGACATTCACATCACGACTGTCTTAATGTCTTTTTCTTACAGTATATGATTGCATGCATTCATAGTATTTCAATATCTTTTTTAACAGCATGGCTGTTGAATTTAGTGAAAATTGCTAAATTGTTTTTGCAGTAATGGAAATGTCCATCAAGGCACGTCTATT
>NW_015514237.1:5776-6167 GCF_001515645.1 Sinocyclocheilus grahami | reverse complement strand
TCAATAATAGATAAAGGTTTACATATACAGTATTTTTGAAAAGATAGTCCAACACCTCCTTTTACAAACCTGTGGCTGTTCTCTGCTGGTGGAATACCTGCTCATCAGGCTGTATTCTCCATTTTACTTTATACGTCGCTTTACTTCCAACCACATTTCTAATCTGTGAAGTTTGATGAAATTTTAGTAAGAAAACACCCAAGCCAGACTGAGTACACTTACTGAACATTCCTTTTGACATTTCATTTCATAAAAATTTTAAACTTTGAATGAACTATTTTTATTGCAAAGATTGTTTGATAAAAGTTAACATGAACCTTACCTTTTCCAGAAAGTTATTCTTGATTTGTGGATCATTCACATTGACACCAGTCTTGGCTTTCACCACAAT
>NW_015514237.1:5334-5766 GCF_001515645.1 Sinocyclocheilus grahami | reverse complement strand
CCCTTGCTCATCGGCTCTCCGTCTCTGCCTCAGGCTCCTTCACCTGCTCTGCCATTGTAGGTCAGCCCCCTGGAGTCGTCAGCCCTTCCTTCTCCATGGCTCCTCCCTCCATTGGCTCCACCATGGGTCGCCTTCATGACTGTGGCCTGGGTCCCGCCTGGCTCCGACTGCTCCAAGTCCCTCCTGTCTCCTCCCTCCATCTGGTCCACCCTGGCTCCTCCCGTCTCCTCCCTGGCCCCTACCTCCATCTGGTCCGCCCTGGCTCCTCCCTGGACTCTGTTTGCTGTCCTTTTCTTAATTTTATTTAAATGTTCTTTCTTTTTTCCTGTGCTATATATGCATGTACGCAGAGCTCCTGGAGACCACAACAAATTCCTTGTGTGTTTGCCCACACTTGGTGAATAAATCTCATTCTGATTCTGATTCTGATTA
>NW_015514237.1:2389-3725 GCF_001515645.1 Sinocyclocheilus grahami | reverse complement strand
AGAAGAACAACTGATCTCACACTGTAGCTGTGACACAACTGTTATTTAGTATTTACTATATTTTTGCTTACGATTTTTAAAGATAAGGGAGAAATTGAAAGATTTGGGGACTTTTAACCTACAATGGAAGACACAAGCTAATAGAGGTGTTTCAGAAAATTAGACAAAAGAATAAAATTCCTCTAGACTGCGAGAAATACATATAAACCCTTTGTTAACTGCTATATAATTGGATTAATGTGTGATAGTGTATGCACTGATACACAAATCATAACTTCTATCATAATTCTATTACATGTTACAAGTTGAATTGAAAATCTGACTCTGCAATTAATTGTATAAAGTGTGATGAAATACTATGAAATAAGAATGTGTCTTGATTTTGTCTAACAATATTTGCATTGACAGCTCTGCTCTAGCTTTATACTTCTTTTGAATCGAGATTTGGCATTTTGAATTGAGCACTGCTAACACTGTCAGCTCTTTTCGATAATGTTTGTGTATTTATTATTTGTTAAAATGAGTAAAAGCAAATCTAATAAAACAAATGGTTCACTTGAATTATGGAGTAGATATTTATTTAATTTAGTGCTCACTTTATAATGCATCTTCAATACACTGCATAAATTATCGTTTATAGATGTTTATAGGTATTTACAGGAGTGACAAATGCCGTTTCACAGCCAAATTAACTTCCAAACAATTCAGGTAGTGACAACATTTACAGTTATTTGGTGTAGTGGTGCTCATTTAAATTGTGTCTAAAATAAATAAATAAATACAAAAAAATTTCATAATAATAAAATAATTTAAAGATGAATGTGCAACATGAACTTGTTTGTCCTGTTTGCGGTGTTTACATATAGTTTTATTTACATATCAAAGCTTTAGGCAAACCATTTTCTGAATAAATACTCAAGCAGCAGGAAGTGTAGTACAATGATCCCTGCTTTCTCTACTTCATTGTCTGACAAAATAAAACTATGACACCTGAAAGATTAAAAAAAAAATGCAATAAAAGACGCACATGGAGGATTTAATTGCTGCTGATTGGATCATTAGTGCTCTGATAAAATGTTTACAGAAATTACTTTTCAACAAAACCGTTTTTTATTTCTCTTCTTACTGTGGAAGAAGAGAAAAAAGGTTTTTGTTTACTTCACCTAGTGCTAGTGTAACGGAGGCCAGCGGGTAGGTGCTGTGCAGGTTAACCTCACTCCCCTGATCTCAAGAGGTGCACTACACTGACACTATGGGGCTGCAGTCTTCATCCTCCTTGTTAGTGCGCCCACCTCCCATTCCAACGACCCAGTGCGCCCACCTCCCAAGTCCTGCT
>NW_015514237.1:0-829 GCF_001515645.1 Sinocyclocheilus grahami | reverse complement strand
AATAGTAACTGTCAGGTTGGTAAATGGTGACAACTCCTGTTCTGGGCGAGTGGAGGTTCTTCGTGACGGTCAGTGGGGAACAGTGTGTGATGATGGCTGGAATCTAACAGACGCTGCAGTGGTGTGTAGAGAACTGGGCTGTGGGAATGTCATACGTGCAAGTCTTGCTTATTTTGACCAAGTACCAGGACAAATGTGGATGAATACTGTACAATGTACTGGGATAGAATCTACTTTGAAGAGTTGCAGATCATATGAAATTGCTTCCTGTAGTAGTAATAAAACTGCTGGAGTCATCTGTCTGCGTGAGTCATAACACTTTAAACAATAATTTTAATATGATTTTGTTCATTCAGCCCATTTTTAAAGACATAAAACCATTTTGTTCTTTTGCCGTGTGCTTCAGATCCTGTCACATTGGTCAATGGCACTCATTCATGTTCTGGAAGAGTGGAGGTTCGCCACAATGGAATGTGGGGAACAGTGTGTGATGATGGCTGGGATGCATCAGATGCTGCAGTGGTGTGTAGAGAGATAGGATGTGGGAATGTGACAGAGGTAAAGAGTGCTGCTTATTTTAGACAAGGATCAGGACCAGTATGGATGAACAATGTGAGTTGTAATGGAACAGAGTCTACACTGAAGAACTGTGTATTAAGCGGAAGAGTTCGACAAAACTGCAGCCATGAAAAATATGCTGGTGTTATCTGTGGACGTAAGTGAATAACGCTGCATTATAAAGGTCTACTGCCTTACATAATACTTCAATACTGCTGCATTTCTTAACATAATTGTTCATGTCAGTAATATGCAAACAATGAATAAAAGC
>NW_015514236.1:0-541 GCF_001515645.1 Sinocyclocheilus grahami | reverse complement strand
CAGGAAGGGGGCAAAAACCTTTTCACAGCACTGTATATATTTAAAACAAATCAATTTATTCCATTAAATCCATTAAACACTGTACTACCAACCACTCTCTTGCATTTCCTTCAAACAGTAATCCGATTTAAAATAACAAATGATTTTTTATAAGCATTTCTTCTGGCCAGAGGAATTTTAAGCCTGATGGAAGCATTTCGAAAGTAGAGGGGATGAGTATGATCTTTAAAATCCCAATTGCTGTTTTTTCCATAAAACAATCAAATAAGACCTGAAGTGAATGTTGTTTATAGCCTTTTTTGCCTGATTAATTATTTGTGAAAGTTTGTTCTTCTGTTTAACTGTTATATTAGCGTACCGTGAGACATTATATGTGAGAATGCTCCCAATCATTGACCTGTATACTAGAGCCCGACTGATATATCTTTTTGCCGATTTTATCGGTCGATATGAGCCTGTCGCAGATATATCGGTATCGGCGAATATGCCATGATATTTTTTACAGAACAAAAACGCAGATAAAATGCTTGTAAAGGGTGTA
>NW_015514235.1:4877-6159 GCF_001515645.1 Sinocyclocheilus grahami | reverse complement strand
TTTTGATCGATTTAATGCATCCTTGCTGAATAAAATAATTTATTTTAAATAAATCTTATTGACCCCAAACCTTTGAGCGGTAGTGTATGACTTGAAATGCCATGGAATGTTTTTTGACAGACTAATGTATCAGGATTATTGCTACAATGCTTTAACTATTTAAAAAATACTTAGGAATTAATGCTCCTTGAACTTGAAGGCACTCTTACCATATTTGCGTCATTCTTAGACATGAAAGGAGGGAGCTCAGTGTCAGAGGTCACTGTTTGAGGTGTGTCATCTGGAGGTAAAAAGCCTCTTCTGTCAATCAAGCTACAAAAGATGACAGGATGAGCGTGTGACCTTTTGAGACTTGACTTTCAAAACACAGCACAGGCTTAACTGGGAAAGATGGGCCATCATGTCAAAGAACTATACAATTAAAGATGGGCCATCATGTCAAAGAACTGTACAATTAAAGATGGGCCATCATGTCAAAGAACTGTACAATTAAAAAGTCAGATCTGACAAAACGTGTTCTTGTTTGTAACAGTATGTACACAGAGGTCGCATTTTTTTTTTAGCAGTGACGAAAAAATCTGAAGGCCGTCCGTCACTTTGACAGATTACACTGGGGGTGATATATTGTAATTTATAACTGTAAACGCCGGGACACACGGCGAGCGACTGTCGGGCTAGTTTGTTTGGTGTGTTCCACTCGTCGGCTCTCGTCGGGCTCACATCGGCGGCAGTTGAATCGGCAACATGTTGAATCGGCGTCGGGGCCGTTGGCGCGAGTGAGAGCTCTGATTGGATGTTCAGTTTAGCGAACGAGTCAGTGCCCGAGAATTAAAGCGAAAGTGGTGAAAACAAGCACGTAAATGAAGGCGGTACAGACAGAAGGCTGTTTAAATGTTATGTGATCTTTCCCAATCGTTCTAATACGTGAATGTTTTCAAAACAACATGAGCCACTTAAAATGATTAAAGTTATCAATGTTACTGATATTCAAAATGGTAAGCAAGCACTGCTTTGTTTACGTTTCGTATGTCTGTGTTTATCTCGTATATCTTTGTTTCAGTTTCTCATTTTGAATGACAAATATATACCATTGATAGCTGCTGATATAGACAGTTAATTCCGCTTAAGGATGCACAGAACGCACGTGTTAGTTTGCCGTTGGCTATAGTCTCTGCGGTGTGTTTGAGCGCAGCTTTTTGGTCCGACGCTGCCGACAACACCGTCGGCTTTCGTCGCTACTAGTTCTTTGAAGTTGGCTTGGTGTGTCCCGGCCTTAATTCCC
>NW_015514235.1:3126-3799 GCF_001515645.1 Sinocyclocheilus grahami | reverse complement strand
ATTAAATGTGTTATTATAATTAAAATATGAAAATTAAAATGACGGTTAATAATAGATGACGGAATTTTTATGACCCTGTCTGTCAAAATGACGGACAATGTTAAAGTCTAACGCAACCTCTGGATGTACATCAGCCTTAAGTTAATGACATCCTTCATTGCCTCACAAACAAACAATGATATTGGCTTCTTTAGTAAAATCTTAGGAGGTGAATGAATAATAAAATAAATATCTGTTTCTGCTATGATGTTGGCATTAGCATGCAGTACAGACCTGGGTGGCATCGGCCCACAAAGCACCACACAGCAGTTTGTAAAGATGTTGTTATAGGTGTAAGGATTCCCTGATTCTTCTCCTCTTTTACTGGACCAAGAGCCTTTAATCTGCAATCATTAAATGCAAAGAAGCTGTTCTTCAATCTGACTGTATAAAACATTGCAATTAAATAAAGTGTTGATGTAGCTTTTGTGTGATATTTACATCTTCGTTGGTTGTGAGGTTGGCGGCCACAAGATAAGTATGGAAACCTGACAGACCAAGAACGGACCAGATGGAGAAGAAGCAAATGACCAGCTCGACAATAGTGCAGGAAGGGTTAAGGTTGCAAATCTGCTGTAAATGTGTGTTAATGTCCAAAATATACATAACAATAACAGTACATTGATATAAGAAC
>NW_015514235.1:0-1414 GCF_001515645.1 Sinocyclocheilus grahami | reverse complement strand
TTGCATGAGAAACAGTATTTAAGCTTGACCACCTGGTCATTTATAAGGATCTCTTTAGTTCGGGGAGGTGGACGGTATGTTGAAGATCCAGAATTATCTTTAAAGAGACCCACAACTTTAGTATCAACATATTTTAAATGCTAAATAATGAAAAATAAACACCACAAATCAAAAACTCACCAATCTGTCTCTCAACATCCGCAGCCTCATCCGGCAAAGCCCTGGGTAATATCCCTGGCTCTGTAAAACTGGTTTGAAGGAGGGTGAAGATGACAAATACAAATAACATCCCACCGATTACTGGAATGAAGACAGTAAGGTGATGCACCAGAAAGGGGCAACTGTTATGAATCAAAACAAAGACGAGAGCAAAGTTAGCACCTGAGACAAATATCGTAAGTGTGCTTTCTGATAATAACCTTGTGAAAGCAACTGTTTCAGACTGGAACGATGTCAAGAAGGGCTACATCAGCTGGTGGAGATGTCTCTATTGATAAAACTAGTAGTAATAGTAGTTGTAGTATTGTCTAGCAGTGTGGACACTGGTGCCTCTGTGTGCATGTGTAATGCATACTACTCACTCAAAAGTGAAAAATAAGCCACTGGTGATGACGATTAGGCCGATGGTCAGCGGGAGCACACCGCATTGCCTGGCCAACATAATACGCCCATCACAGTAGAAGCGATTATTTCCAGGGAAAACTTCCCATTTCCTCCGTAGGCGCTGGGAGTTTTTGGGGAGTTTAAAAGTGGTGGAGGTCCGGGTGTTCGACGTTCCGAGCGCTCGTGGGTCTATTTGTTGATACTCACAATTTTTCATTTTCAAAAAATGTGACCGATAGTATAGAGGTAGGGAAGTATATATTTAACCTCTGGTACACTTTAGCCACAAGCCGAGCTCTAACAAAGAGGAAGTTTGAGCAACACTAGATATCAGCTGTAAAGCCCTACCACATATTATTGAAGATACGGTCACATATGTACTGACAAATCACTTGGGTAACTTACTAAAATGATTTCAGCTATCGCACTAAGCAAACTCGAAAGTCCACAAAACACATAATGTTACTCAACGCATCCGTTTGCAACTAAACATCCCCTACAGGGAATATATCGACTAATAATTATTATACTATCATGCCATGTTGTTGCTTTCGATAAATTAGGGGTGTCTTAGCTAAGCTAATTACGTTAGCTTGTCGACTAGCTGTCAACAAGCTAACATATCTCAGAGGACGACATTGCTCCTCACGCGCTGCTCAACCGTCGTTTCAACGACACTCGGCTCCTCGCGTTACACAGCCGTCCGATCGCTGTAGATATTAAGCTGTCCAACCGTGATGAATCTGTTGGGTATTGAAAATGAGATCAGATGAAGTTGTTTATAATTCTCTAAGCGCGAATATAACGCAGC
>NW_015514234.1:4863-6160 GCF_001515645.1 Sinocyclocheilus grahami | reverse complement strand
TATTAAGCAGCACAACTGTTTTCAACATTGATAATAATAAATTTTGCTAATATTAGAATGATTTCTGAAGGGCCGTGTGACACTGAAGACTGCACTGAAAATTAAGCTTTGCTATCACAGGAGTAAATTACATTTTAAAATATATTTATTAAAAATTATTATTTCAAAGTGTAATTATATTAAACAATATTACTGTTTTTACTGTATTTTTTATCAAATAAACACAGCCTCGTTTATTACAGCAACTCCAAATTTGAAATAATGTATATTAATAAAATAATGATATTAAGTTAATATTGTTTTTAGATGCTGCCTTCTCCTGCAAAGTTCCACTACATTTTTAACCTGCGTGATCTGAGCAGGATATGGCAGGGGATTCTCACCGTGGGATCAGAAGTATGTAAGACGCCTCAACTGCTGGCATCTCTTTTCCGCCACGAGTGCACACGGGTCATCGCCGACCGTTTCATTGATCAGAAGGACAGAGAGACCTTCGATGGCATTTTAGAAAGGGTGTGTCAACTTAAATTTTTAGTGTTTAAGAAAATAATCATATATTTTAATTGTATAATATGTATTTCTTCACATGTATTTATCTTCGGATTTCTCTACTGTTCTAAAGATCACAGTACAGGATCATGGTCCTAGCCTTGTGGAGCAGGGGCCAACGGAAGCTTATTTTGTGGACTTCCTGCGGGATGCTCCAGAAATGACGGGAGATGAACCTGAAGATGCTGAGGCAGAGACACCAAAGATCTATGAGCCCATTCCTTCATTCAAGGCCCTATCAGAGCGCCTGTCTCTGTTTCAGCAACAGTATAATGAAACTGTTAGAGGAGCAGCCATGGATCTGGTCTTCTTTGAGGTTAATGGAACAAAAATGATAATGTTGAAAAATGGGTTATGGAAAATGTTCTGTAGAGTGGGCAGTACTCTGACATGCCGCAGCTGTCGAGTTCCTTCTATACAATAAAGGCATAAAAGGCCAAAAATATAACTTTGAACAATAAAAATATTAAATAAAAATATTGATAAAGGTTTTTTTTTTTATAATAAAACCTTCTCTTGATATGTTTTTATCACTGATTTTAAGATGCAGGCTAAACCAAGTCAATTTTTAACTTTTGTTATAACATTTTTACGTGAATATTATACGTTTATTTGTCGTTTTGACATACATTTCTGTCAGGACCACTATCGTCAAAGATGACTGACGTGCAGTTTGGATTGGCAGTATGGTTCTGTTCTGGGCAAGCCTAGCATGGATGAGAGCAGGGAGAGCAGTGATAACCCCCCA
>NW_015514234.1:0-661 GCF_001515645.1 Sinocyclocheilus grahami | reverse complement strand
TCGTTTGTGACTGCCATTTGAACACTTCATATCTGTTTAAGTGGAAACCCCCATATATATTTATTGTGCATTATTAATATAGACATTCTGCTATTCGCTCTATCAGTGAAAGAGTGCCCTTTGGGATGTGGGTCAGTGGTTGCTGGAAAATGCACCTGTTCAGAAAACGTAAACAGGATTATAGTGTCCAAGTAACGATCCAAGTTTAGAGCAGCCTTAGGCCAGTATGACACAGAATATGCAGCCGTCAAAGTCAGATAGTTAGCACAGTCACAGTGGAATCGACACTAGGACATAAATAAAGCAGAGATTAAATCTCTATCTGACTTTATTTGACCTTTGGATTTGCCTGTCTCTTTGGGTCAAAGTGATTCGATTTTTAGTCATTAATGAATTCATCATGGTTACCAATGAAATTCTTTGTTGTAGTCTGTTTTAACAATGCAACAGCATCACATTTTCTTGACATTTTTGTTATCCTTTAAAGGACACTATTACAGAGGAGATGGTTGAACTGCTCACTCCATATCTGTCGATGGAAGACTATAACCTAGAAACAGCTAAGAGGACCTGTGGTAATGTAGCAGGCCTCTGTTCCTGGACTGAAGCAATGGTGGAATTTTTCGGCATCAATAAGGAAGTGCTGCCCCTAAAGGTGATG
>NW_015514233.1:24994-25498 GCF_001515645.1 Sinocyclocheilus grahami | reverse complement strand
AAATCTTTTGTTTCTCATATCGTTTGTCTTCTAGTCACAGAATACTGCTCTTATATCATTATCCCTCACTAGAGGGCGACATGAACATTGGGGTGGTTAAATGAGGTGCTGTGGTGGGTCCTTTTCTTTGTTCGCCCATACTGTAGGGTGGTAAACCCCTAGAGTTTAAGTTGTAGGACGTGCACACTAAATTTATGTCACTGGCCCATTTTACTAATTTATCCCACTGCCATGTGCACAATGATAGCAGGGTGGCACTGCTTTATTACTGTTATATTACTTATCCTAAAGAGACATACACATGATTCACATAGTCTCCATTCAATTCCAAAATTATTTTTAAAACATTTTTCTGCAATTTTTCAACCTCACTGACAAATTCTGGGCAAAGATTCTGCATAAAAGCATTAATAAGATATGTCTTCTCTGTTCCGCCAATAGAAATAGAATAAACTTGGATTATCTATATACAGTGGGTACGGAAAGTATTCAGACCCCCTTAAA
>NW_015514233.1:20324-23636 GCF_001515645.1 Sinocyclocheilus grahami | reverse complement strand
CCCACTGTATGTATATACTGTTTATCAGGAGAGTGACCTCATTGAACTCTGATGTCCTTGATTGTTGTTTAATTATAAATAGATTCATAATATAATAAATAACAATAATAATATTAAAATAAATAAATAGTATGAATACTATTTATTAAATGAATAAACAGTATTCATACTATTTATTTATTTTAATATAATCTTTATTTCATGTATTACATTTATTTATTTAGTAATTTATTTTAGACTAATTATTTTAGTATTTATTTTATTTAATTATATTATTAATTAAATTAATTTATTGATTTAATTAGATTATGAATTATTTATTTTAACTATTTTTTATGGGTTGTTTGGGGAGACTGAAAATCTAAAAAGCATTGTCTCAGTACAAATAATTGCTTTCATTCCAGCTAAATAAAAATAATTGCATAAAAAGAAAAATAATAAATTAATAATAATAACCTAGTATCAGTGTCTTTTGCTCTGAGTAAATAAAAGGCCACATCAGAATGAGCATAAACAAACAAAAAAAGGAAAACAAATGCATGAAATAAATAAATAATAAATTACATCAATATAAATAAATACTTAAAGAAATACACAAACAAACATACAACCCATTCATAAACACATAGTGCACATCTTGTTTGCTGTAGCAGTTTCAATTGTATGACAAACTATGTCCTGAGTGAACACATTTCCTTTAAATATAAAGTGAACAGCTAACACCTTTTTGCACTTGAAGTTTAAAGTTATGTAAAGTTTTGTTTGTTTTCACAGTGGCAGCACACTATTTTATGACATACATCGTTTTCCCAGCACTGCACACCACTGTAATGTTTTGTCCTGCATACGGATTTCAACAGTAACTGATTATGATCTTTAGTGGATTGATCCAGAATCAATTCTGAGTCAGTTCTACCAGTGACTGGTGATAATTACCTGTTTCCAAACAGTGGAGTTCCTCCGTCCGCTGATGGACACAAGCAAGAGAGCGATGGAAAGAAAAAGAGAAAGCTCTGTCATTACGATGGATAATTTTCCCTCTAATTTCCCTCCACATTCAATTTACAAACTGCCTGTGGCCATTAGACCAGTAGAAATTACCCTCCCGAGAAGGGTCCTATTTTAATACACTGGCCTTAAACACACACACAGAAAGGCTTTCAGTAGTGTTTGTTGTGAAAGCACTTGTTTTGTCTCTTCTGTGAACTCTTGTTTAAAGGTCCGTTCCCATTTCCGTACTCCATTATAACTGCAGAGTAAATCACCTACTACTGGCCTCAATAAATAAATCAGCAGATGTGAATAAAAGATGAATGTGTCTAGACAAGATATTCATCTATAAATGGCCCTGAGACATCTGCATGTGTGCTAAATTAATTCTTGAGCATAAATGTTTGCATCTTGTTTGGTTTTGTTGGCTTGGCTTTCCCACAGCACTCACCTGGCAAGGCAGTAGTCGGTTTTCTGACCTGAATGGAGAGGAAAAAGAGAGAGAGAAAAACCGTTAGACGGAGGCTGGATGTGTGAGGAAGAGGCCAAAGCTGGACACAGTTTCCTTTTGGAAATAAAACACTCATCCCGCTTCTTGTCTGTCACGAGGACCTTCCTATGGGACGTGACCTCATATCCACACATTACCTCTAAATACATTCAGCGGCATCACAATGTGCTATTTTCCCCATCACATGCAGTTCGACACAGCAAATGCCAAACGTGCAACAGACTTCAATGAGCTAATCATCCAAACCACTTTGTTTCCTTCAATCTGTGCAGGAACATTCTGTCAGTTTACTCAGTAAAAGCAGCTGGGGTTGCACACACTGTACTCAGCAACATTTCACACCGAAGGCTGGATTTACAGAGGCATTTTAACATTAAAATCTGTTTTTGTCATTGGACAAAATAAGAAAGACAGCTTGCGAATAACTGAGGTGTTTCCATTTCACTAAACAAATTACGTCAATTTGAAATCAATCCAAATCCCAGTAGAAAAATGATGGAGGTGGTCTGAAGAAAATGTGAGTGGTGTTTGTCCATGCAGAACACGCTGCCATGATGTTGGAGTCCATTATCAGTATTGATTAATATTGGATATTTAATTCTACATGCCTTTTGTATAATTTTTACATTTAGATCACATTTGCCGTCATCTAATGCTCATTTAAATTTATCACAAAGAATTACTAATAACGTTATCTTTGACAAACCTCAAAATAATTATACATTTTTCATACTGTACATTATTAAGTTGAGCACCAAATCAGCATATTAGAATGACATCTGAAGGATCATGTGACACTGAAGACTGGAGTAAAGGAGGAGAAAGTTAACATCTACAAAATCACTACTTTAGATAAAAATGAACAGATCATCTCAGCCAGAATGCTTATTTTATGATAGAGTAATCAACACCATTGCTCTCTCCATCACACCTAATTATCTCTTCGTTATCCTCTGTGCCATCAGTCTGATTCTCTCAGTTTCACTTCCTGTTCATTGGCAGTCCGAACTGACTGGCTGACAGTACCGTTCAGCCTGGAGGAATGAACGTGGGAGGTAAATCAGAGTGAAAAACACTCCAGGAAATCCCCGCTGTGCTCTGTTCTTTCTTACACAGACTCATTTTCTCTGTTTTGTAGCATGGCACATGACCTTTGACCTCCACCATCCAGGACTGCCTATGAGTGAGTGGATAAGATCATCCTAAGGTCCAGAGGACAGCAGTACAGAGCGGCACTGCACTGTTAAAGCTTCATGCTCTGATGAGACTGATAACATCAGTAGCATCCTCAAGCTTACACACACACACACACGGTCAACCCAGTACCCTCTCTGCCTGACACTGCAACATCCCACACATGCATATTAACCCTAACCCTACACATAAAAGAAAAAATATTTTATAGATAAATAATGAAATAATAATTGTATTATTTGATGTATCTTTTAACACACAGACTAATGATAAACCAAAGGCTAATTATTCAACATTGTTCTGTCTTTATGAGGGAGTCATATAAATCATTCACTCAAATGATTCGTTCAAAAACACTGATTCATTCCCAGATGAAACAAGTGACTAGGTATGTTTACATGCACTATTTTTCATTAATCCGAAAAAAATGCAATCTAATTTCAGATTTTGAAAGTTTATATGAACCTTAAATTTTGCAATCCGATTCACATATTCGTTTGCATGTGCATTGCACAAAATACAAGTTTTTAAATAAAACTAAGAAAATAGCTAGTTGGATTCAGGCGTTACATGCGTATTTTTATGGAAGCTTGTTTCCAGCACTGAATTAAAAAAAA
>NW_015514233.1:19338-20162 GCF_001515645.1 Sinocyclocheilus grahami | reverse complement strand
CTTCCATATATTTCTTGTTACCTATAGATCAGATTATTTTGTCTACACCACCCTTTCCAAACCAATAAAAATTGCATTAAGATCAAGCTCAGTTGGATTCATTTTGGTGTTGACAAAGTCTTTTCAGTCCGATTGAGTCGTGAATCCAATTACTGGACAATTTGGTTTCATGTACAGTAAACATATTGTCTTTATGAATGACTCACAATGAATCATTTTCTCAACCAATTCATTCAAAACACTGATTCAGGGAACTGTGTGTTGCTCTGAGAAGTACAAAGGTTGATTCTGCTTTGACTTTGTTTTGAAGTATTTTCACTTGTTAAGCACAAAATAACGGATACTATTGTGTCCAAAATATAATTTACTCCAAATTAATGTGTTGCTTATTGAACAAAAGCAGTATTACATCCACAATATCTTATAGATGGCATTAGCTTTACCATTTAAAATGTGCCCAAACTACAGCTCATAAACCCACATGCACAAGTCACTCGAGAAAGATTACTCACTTTCTCCCAGAGTCTTTTGGATCAGATCATGTTTAGCCTGTAATTTGGTGATGAGGTTCCTGCCCTCCAGAAACTCCTTCAGTTTCTGAAATAGAGAATATAAAAACTTTCAACTCCAGCACAACTGTTAGACCATCTCAACACTTATGAACAAACACTGCTGAGAAATTTAATTTGAATAGCTATTAAGTGAGCAATATAATCAATCTTCCTTTTTTTTCTCGGCTTTCTGGCAAAGGATCCTTCCTCCACCCCTTTCAATTTGCTGTGTAGTGTTGAGACTATACATCTTGTTGGCGTAAACATTAATTT
>NW_015514233.1:3981-4294 GCF_001515645.1 Sinocyclocheilus grahami | reverse complement strand
AAAAAAAAAAAATTATCAAGCAAATTTATGGAACTTATTTTTTTTACATTTGGTCTATCTGATTTCAATAATATATTATAATATAATTTAATTAGATTGTCTTCCTGAGGTTGGCAATCAACATTCATCTCCATTTATTATTAACTATAAAAGAACAGTTTTTGTTAACCGTTTCATTAACAGATGAAGTAAAATAAAAAAATTATATTATATGAAAAAAAACATGACTGAAACTACATCTGAAATAAAATGAAGTTAAATAGAAATATGGGTAACACTTTACAATAAGGTGTCATTTGTTAACAT
The DNA here is from genome assembly GCF_001515645.1 of Sinocyclocheilus grahami. Lineage (NCBI taxonomy): Eukaryota > Metazoa > Chordata > Actinopteri > Cypriniformes > Cyprinidae > Sinocyclocheilus > Sinocyclocheilus grahami. Next base: position 3,988 of record NW_015514233.1, on the reverse strand, counting down.
TAGTTAA
>NW_015514233.1:1241-3876 GCF_001515645.1 Sinocyclocheilus grahami | reverse complement strand
TTGTTCATGTTAGCTCACAGTGCATTATCTAATGTACATAAACAACAAAAAAGACAAAAGCACCTAACAAAACCATTAATACATATTTCGGTAACACTATACAATAAGGTTCATTATTTAAATTTAGTTAACTACATTAGTCAACATGAACTAAGGAACTAAGTGTTGTAATGAACAACACTTCTACAGCATTTAATAATCTTAGTTAAAACTTAAATTAATAATTCAAAATTAAAAGCTTATTCAAAATATCAATACATACTATAGTAGTATATAATTTATACTAAAGTAACACTGCATTTAGTGATAATTTATTGACAAATTAAAAAGTTTTCATAAAGACTTTCAGGTCCTAATTCGTACCCTGTTGAAAAGTGAAAAGTGTCCTGACCTCATCTGTGGAAACGTAGCTTGTTCATATTGTCCATTTCAAAATAGCATATTATGTGGCAAATAATTAGGACAGAATATAAAAAGTGATTGATGCTTGAGGAAGACTATAAAACATACAGCATAGCTGGAATATCAGAACATTTTCTATGACTGCATTAAGTAATGAGTGAGACTTAATTCTGCACTTCCGACCCACAACTGTTGCTGTTCATTACCATCCTAAAAGCATCATCAGCTCTTATGCTCCATAGTGTTCCTCTGTGCCACTGCAAACGCAATAGATCTGCTTTAGAGTCTCAGGTAGGCTACAAGCAGTCAGTCTGCATGCCAGCAGGTTAGATTCATTGCTGACTGACGACTATAATTACCATCATTCACTGCTTGTTCAAACCCCCTGTCTTACTAAGAAATTACAAGGACTGCCTGGTAAGACATTGTTTTGTTCACATACACACAAACCTATTTCAAGGCACATAAACATTAAACGGTTCCTTCTAGGCCATTTGGAAACAACAATTCGCACACACCCTGTAACACAACCACACACAGGGGGGCACACAGTGACTAAAAGCTCTCAAAATATTTTCAACAAGAAGAAAAAGTAACTATAGCCAACCCCATGCCTCAAAAATACTGATTGGACTACAACCACAAGAGACCAACATAACCACTCGACTGAAGCAGAGACTCAATGCCTCATCAGTGCAGAAGGCTGATGCAGAGGAACCAAAGATATTAAGAGAAAGAAACTGAGGATTCGTGCACTCTGTTTGAAAACTGAAAGTGACAAACAGATAATGAAACATGGAAAAACTGAATAAAGATGATAGCCTCAGATTTAGTGCTGAAAATAAAGTTATGCTCGACTATGCTGTGTTTGCATCTTACCGTGTACAACTCATTGAGGACCTTCATCAAATCTTCGTGCAGCTGGAGGCCCACTTCTTTACTCTGTAAGAAAAAAGTAAAAAAAAAAAAAAAACCTTAGTATAAAACAATAATGGTGTAGCTCATGATTATGGTGTAGATCATGATTAACAGTATTTTCCTGTTCTCTATTACAACTGATAATCCGTTTTGGGCTGATGTGATGTTTTCTGCTCTTTCGGTAATGGAGGTCATCACCAGCTTACTCAAACACATCCAGTTCAATACAATCTCACCTAAATGGTCACATTATACTGGAACACTGCACACTGGGCCAGATTAACCATTCAGGCATTTGGGCACATCAAAAACGGGCCCGTACAAAGAGTTTTCAAATGGCGCACAATGGCCAAAGCCTCTTTTTCTGCTTGTATATTCTGTTTCAGTTGTAAATATGTCATATTATGGAAATAAAATGGGTTGAAACATCAATTTATTTATGACTTTAAAGGGAAAGTTCTACCCCAAAAATTCTGAGAGAACTATCCCTTTAAGTCACTATAGTGTTGCTACGTTCAGTTACAATAGTTCCGCTTGCGCACTTGTCTAAAGGTTAAACTTCTGTTTGAGCCGTGTAAGTGTACAGACAATGCAAAAGTATTGGATTTCAGTTCAGTTTCAATCACTTACAATGAATGTCAAAAAGTGTGCAGCTGAACTGAAACTGGAAATGCTTACTTGTGATTTTGATAAGACTTCCTCTTAGAGACTATGGAAAAAAGAGGTCTGGTAAACTCTGTGTGAAATGGAAATGGTGGTTTGCTGTTCTGGTGGATGCTGGATCTTGTAAGAGGAAGTTCGGGAACGAAGGCACAGCATGACATGAAAATGAAGTGCTTGCAAATTCAAGTCCAAACTTCAATCGCTGTGGGCTGATAACTTGGGAGCCGGCCAAGAAGATGTCTAGCATTCACTCAGGGCTTTGACTCAGTCACTCCTTCCCTATTCCCCACATTGACATTTTTGTGGGTTTTCCTGTTTTTGAAGGTCTGAACGAGGCTTTTTCTGGCTGTTTTTGGACAGATGTCAACTAGCTCCTGAGTTCTTGAGGATGAGAAGTGATGGAAATGATGGAAGAGAAAAGAAATACGAGGCTGAAAGTAGATGAAGTTTGTGCACGGGTGTAAAAGACAGAAGGGAAGTTAAGTGTGAAAGAGTGAAATAGAGAGAGTGTTCACAAACAGTCAATCTGTCAATCTTCACAGACAGTGATCGTCACTCACACAGTTCCCTTCATGTTCCATCCAGGATGCAAAGACTGGAGTTCATTTTAACCCTTTGAAAGCTGAGATGGATGAGTAGGCTGTGGGGAGGC
>NW_015514233.1:0-812 GCF_001515645.1 Sinocyclocheilus grahami | reverse complement strand
AATAACACTACTGTACAATGTCGAAGTTCCATCCACTTGACTGAAGGTCAAATTACTAATATGAGCCTTTATTGTATTAAGGTGTAAAAGATGCCAACAAAAACACTTTTTATTGAATTAAGGCATACAATGAAAGAAAATTATATATCTGGTTTATTTTTGGCATGTGCATGGTGGCCTTGAAGTAAGGCATATTTTGTGTAAAAGTTCAAAAGATAATTTCCACATATTGAAGTGCATTAGTACTAGAAAGTTAATCTATTTGTCAGTGGAGACTGAAGAAAGAGGAAAGGGAAAAAAAACTTTTGTTAATCTTTTCTTAATTTAATCACAAACGCACATAATTAGCAACCTTAATCTCATGAGGAAAACACACATAGACATATGAGCTCTTGTTCCAGGGGTTCATAAACCCCAAAACAACCGCTCAAGCTATAAAATGGCTGGTGCAATAACATAATTGGAAGCAACATTAGACCAGTAGATTTCTCCAGTGGAAAGGCCTAAAAATACCTCCAAAAAATATCCAAATACTTTATTTATGAGAATGTTGTCCCATTACATTTTCCTGTCATGTGTGAGCGTTAAACTGAAGGTGTGGGAGATGGTTCAGAAGCGTACGGTCTCCCCAGCTGACGTCTGTAAGTTAATTTGTGCTTACAGACCTGCTGGGGCAGACACGTGTAGTGGGGTCTGTCTCCAGTCTGCCCTGCTGGTTTCCCTAATTCAGACCAGTTCAAGAAGGAGCATTTGATGGATTTATTCAGCTTGCTCTTTCTATTAGGAGTGTTAGGTCTAAGTTACTTCTTTCC
>NW_015514232.1:5528-6160 GCF_001515645.1 Sinocyclocheilus grahami | reverse complement strand
GCGCACGCATTCGTTCTTTTTACAAATGTCACTTCAGTCATACTGCTTACATAATCTACCGAGATGTTTGCTTAATATTTGTTGATCAAACCGATTCGACGACCGTAAACTGAATGGCATTTATTGCGGATGCGGAAACCAGATTTCCGGCCCATGGCATGTTGACGACAAGATAAAGGTATGTACTCACAACAAAACCTTTAATATGACACCGCGTGGCTGCTGCACGACTTCGTTTATAAGCAACATAGCGTTTTTAAATAACAAAAGGTCAACGCTCATGCTCAGGGTATGTCTGAAAGCATTGTGCTTTCACTCTAGTGGTGTTTTTCTTCTTTTTTGTATATATGGCCTTTTTAAAACTATGACAGGATACCCTACTACATTAGCAAAAATCACAGTAATTATTTGCAGGACCTTACTCCGCAAACCGGTGCACTTACACACGAATATCTGGATATTAATGGTATAATCACTTTGAAGATGGGTCTAAGTTTAGGATTCAGCCAAAGGCTTGACACAACAAACATTGGAAATGCTCGCCCCGTCCACCAAATAATTAAACTTACTTAAAATACTTTGCTACATGGCTATTTTTGTCAAAGACTATTAAGCGGATAATTTCTTATGAA
>NW_015514232.1:2398-2672 GCF_001515645.1 Sinocyclocheilus grahami | reverse complement strand
AAAGAAAATGCAAGTCGCCGAACTATCAGACCAATAACAAGAAAATAAAAATAACGTAGCACCGACTTCTGCCAAATTCGTTTATAATAATAATAATAATAAAGCACAAACGAATAAACTATATTTTATATGAAACCAACTTTTAACCATTTTCTTGACCGTATATTTTAAACGTTCTTTTCAGTTTTTTGATAAGGTGTTTTGAAATAAAACATGCGCCTTGTTGACAAAAAATAGTCGGAAAAACATTTGCTTTTTACCTTCTAACTACAGT
>NW_015514232.1:0-1726 GCF_001515645.1 Sinocyclocheilus grahami | reverse complement strand
TCTCACAGCTTATATTTGTCTGAGTTTCTAACTAGCAGTTCTTTACTTAATAAAGTGATTGATGGCTTAGACTGCTTGTTACTTTCAAAACCTAAACCAAAACATTCCCACCGTATTGCCCAAAATTTCTGGCCACGAACCCTCTTAAATAAACACCACATAGACCACACTGTATAAGCAGACTTCTGGAGCCATCATTTGGTCGCATACCCCTATTATGTTTAAATTCTTATTCGCGATTTCTGAATGCATCGTGGGGCAAGACTTTCAGAGTAAAATGGGCCAATGGCAGATTACCATTAACTGAATACTGTTGTTGGACTACCATTAAGCAATGTATATTTTGTGCCTCCTTAAAAGAAGGACAAAGCCTGCTCCCTTAGCAACAGTCTCTTTTTCTTCATCCGCCGATTTTGGAACCAAATTTTAACCTGTTGGTCGCTGAGATTGAGCCTGTCAGACAGCTCCCTACGTCGCTGCCGGGTGATGAACTCGTTCAGCATGAACTCTCCCTCAAGCTCGGCCAGCTGCAGTTTGGAATAGGGCTTTCGCTTCTTGCGCGTCCGGGTGTGCATCGGGTACCACGGGGCACCTAGAGGGGGCAAAGCACGGGTTCATGAGAGAGCTGCAAACCATCTCCTAGGCCAGCACATCAAAATCTCTCCACATCTCGAAGCCACGTAAAATACAAATTTCTGGTGCATTTTTTGAGGCTGTTCACATGACAATTAGACGTTATTCAGTAACAATCTGAAGTACAATGCAAGATGTCGATATGAAGAATTTATCGGTTTAGACAGAATTAATACCTTAGAATGTTTGCCGGTCTAGTTAAACGTACAGTAACGCGATAATTGTCCTGTTTGTAAGAACCCTATCTATTTAGCGGTTTCATGGCATATTGAATGACTTGCAGCACGACAACGATATTAATTCAGTTTACGAGTCATTAAAAAACGTCCTCTTTTTCGGTCAAAGCAACTGCCAGTTTACAGATCTGTTCTACTTACTAAAATAACACGAAAGCTTTGGCCAAACGTATATTTAACAACAATGACTATGTTTTTATGTAAACGGCGTCAAACATTGGCAACGGGATAGCTGAATTTTATGATGTTGTGTTTACTGGTTGTATAAATGACTGAGGGCTTAAATTGGTGAACACGGAGCATTTTAGGGCAACCCCTAGTGGCCTTGAACAACCACGCAAGAACCATGCAGGAAAATCATAACAGTTGCCAGGGAATGCCTAAATAAACTGTCATGCAAAAAAAATTGCTGGCGCAAGTTATGAGTAATTGTACTATGTGCTTCTGTTGTCTTTCAGCGGAGAAATGCGAAGGACAAACCTCCTCCAGTGGCGATATTGCTTGCGTGGTTTCCTTGCGATAGCAGGGTTTGTGGGTCGCCTGCTGAAGTCTTTCCTCCTTCGTTTAGCACTGAAGAACTGGAGTCGGACTCCAAGGACTGACAGGATGGCGGGTCTTGGGTCAGTTGCTCGGTGCCATAATCATACTTTGAGAAGGTGCCACTGTTGCCCATCCCATTGTGCATCCCGTGATCAGACGATAATAATGTATCTCTTGCTCGCTCCTCTCGTTTGAGATTGTTGCTGTCTGAACACGGCTCTCTGGTGCTGCTGGAATTGCCATAATAACACTTGCTTTCCTCCAGTCGGGTAATTTCACAAGATCGATTAAAAGAGGGGTTAATGGATACGGGACTG
>NW_015514231.1:4913-6170 GCF_001515645.1 Sinocyclocheilus grahami | reverse complement strand
ATTTAAGGGGGTCTGAATACTTTCCGTACCCACTGTATGTTCAAGAACCAATGTTGTCAATGTTTAAAAACTGTTTTCAAATGAGACAGTACGGGGTCAGAACCAAATGAGGGTCTGGTACTGATGACAAAATGTTCATTTTTGAGAGAATTATCCCTGTGATTTCATTTATTTAGATCATTGACCTCTCTGTGTGTTTCACAGGATCCTGTGAGTCTGCATGCGGAGAGTTCTGCTGGGGTCCACGTAAAGATCAGTGCCAGAAATGTGAGTAACTGAGATTCAGTTTTCAGTTTCTTTCAAAATTCTCAAATTTCTTTAAAAAAGAAAAATCTTACTGACCCCAAACTTTTGAATAGTGTATCTTGTGTGATATTTTGCACAGGTTTTATTAGTTTTATAACTGTCCCATAGGTGCCGATTTATGTTTGATTTATGGGTGCACAACCTCCGTAACAATCACAAAACCCCCGCCCACTGTTTTTTAAAAAAAGGGGCAAATACATTATCACTCAGTGTTAAACTAGGTCTATACTGTTTATATTTGGTGTTTGTTTTTCAAGTCTTTTTCTCCAAGCACTTGATGAAGAGCTCAGTTCACGAACAGAAACACACGGACTATAAAATAAATAAATGTGTATAAATGTGTAACGGACACCTCGCAGATGCAAACAAGGTGAATAATGTTTGTTTTTTGATTAAAATAAAGTTAACATTGGCCAGCCACATATCAGGTTGTTTATTACTTAGCAGAGCTGCTGAAACCAGAGTTTTTCACTAAATAAAACCAAATAATTCACACATAAGATGAAATCAACAGATGCAAGGAGTATTCGATGAAGCCCGGGTTCATTAATGTTTACTGTATAGAGATTTTCATGGAGGAAATTAACAAATATACAAATTTTTCCGACTTTGAAGCATAGCTTACTGCCACATAAAACTCCATGCGATCGCCTAAATATGAACTACTGATAATGAAAACTGCTTAAACACAGTTTTATCCAGAATTAAATACTGAGTGTGCTCTAGCCTCAATGCACATACATTTTCATGTATATTTTTGTCCCGTCCATTGCTCTTTCGAGTGTGAATCCCACATAAATATGCCGATGTCATTCTCGAAACTTTGCAGTGTGTGCTGTATGTGGCCAAAAAACAAAAGTTTTATACAAATCCTGAACGGATTTATATATAACCTAGAAAGCAAAAAAGAGCACTCCCTTTATAATCACTAAAAAGCTGTCCCTCATCTTA
>NW_015514231.1:2863-3716 GCF_001515645.1 Sinocyclocheilus grahami | reverse complement strand
AACACTCGCCTAACACCACCTGCGTTGGCGTAGCAGAGTAAATAAAACACAGGAGTGATTGCTGGTGCCATTTTAGAAATGTATGATTGCTAGTCTTGAGCAACATCAAATCAGAGATATCAAGTATGCTAAAGAAAATGGACTTTAACTTCCCATTAAAAGCATATTCAGAAAGTCACAGGAAAAAAACACTAAATAAATAATTAACAAAAATATAAAAATTCTTAAAATAATTTAATTAAAATAAAAAATCTTAAATTTAAAAAAATATATATTTTACTTTAAAATAAATATTCTTAAAAAGTCTTTAAAAATACATATGGTTTGTCATTTTAATTATTTTTATTTATAGAAATTCATTTTTTTTATCAGCAACGAACAAATCAAATCATTGTCGCTTTCCATCAGAAGTATATACAGAAAACCACAGTAGCACAAAACAAATAACCACAAAATTATTCCTTTAAAAAATTAAATAATTCCTTTTGAAAAAAATATATTACATATGTTTTTTTATTTATAGAAATTGTATGTATATGAACTTTTTTTTTTTTTAAGGATTTTTAATAGAAATTAAGCAAAAGGCACTTTCATGGCAGGGGCTGTGTTTGTTTATGATGCTGTAATAATGGTAGTTTACAAAGCACATTAAAGAAAAAAGATTTTTTATAAGACTCTTAAGACACATATTGAAGAGTGCGGTATGTAGAATGGATGCCCTTATCCTGGTTTTTTTTCAGGTCACTTTTATCCTCTTTTTTTCAGGTCACTTTATTGTGGATGGCAGTGCATGTGTGAGCAGTTGCCCTCCTGGTAAAAGAGAAAAAAAGAAAAATGGCATTAAGCAGTGTGA
>NW_015514231.1:608-1069 GCF_001515645.1 Sinocyclocheilus grahami | reverse complement strand
TGTGTGTGTGTGTGTGTGTGTGTGCATGCAGTTGCACATCAGTCATTATTTTGTGTCTCTTATCCCAGTCACATCCCATGTTTATTTAATCTTTCATATGTTTGTCTCTCCACTAAGTGTTTTAATACTTTTTAATCCTGCAGTGATTAACATTGTGTGTGCGTCTCACCATTGTTTTTTTGTGTTCCCTGTGTTTTGTATGTTACTCCCCTCATGTGCTTATGTCTGTCCCACAGCCGCAAGAGGTATGTACTCCCTGCAAACCGCAAAACTAACTGTCTGAAAACCCGTATTTCTGTTCTGCTCTCTCTCAATCTCTCAATGCACAAACATTGTCTTTTTTCTGCTGTGGGTTCCAAGTAATGACGACAATATTCCTGATGAGATGTGAAATGTTTCCGTAAGGATAAGAGGGGCATGCATGAGCACATATTCAGGGTCATGAATGGTTCATCTGCTTT
>NW_015514231.1:0-598 GCF_001515645.1 Sinocyclocheilus grahami | reverse complement strand
GAAATCATTCTAATATGCTGATTTTCTGCTCAAGAAACATTTCTATGCAGTTGTTGAAAACAGTTCTGCTTAACGTTTTTGTGGAAACTGAGTTTTTTTTTTCAAGACTTTTTATTTGAAAGTTCAGAATAGCATTTATTGAAATAGGAATCTTGAATACTGTCACTTTATCTTTGATTTTTTAATTCATTTTAATACATCCCTGATTACTAAACGTTTTAATTTCTTTAAAAAAAAATCTTACTCATCCTAAACTTTTAAATGGCACTGTATATATCAGACAATATTGAATATCTAATTGTCTAATATATTCTAATATGAATATCTAAATATCTAACACACTCATTTGCTAATTGTAAACACTCCTTTTACCACTATCTAATGCTCACTTAAAGTAAATTGTTCTCAAAGTTAATCAGAGTGAAAATAAATATAAATTTTTCGTAATGTAAATTATAATTTTGATGCCTAAAATTACTTAAAGATGAATAATTAATTAAAGATTGATTTTAGGTTTTAGTATTCCGTTTCAATTTGAATGTCATTCATTGGTTGTCATTGTAATTTTGGACCCTGTGTGTGTGTGTGTGTGTGTGTG
>NW_015514230.1:5700-6161 GCF_001515645.1 Sinocyclocheilus grahami | reverse complement strand
TATATATATACTGTATATATTAATTACCATGACACCAAAGCAGTGCTTTTTTTGAAGCAGTAAATGTTAGAATAGTCTTTGATTTCAAATCTTTATGAAAACTCCAGGAGAAAGTTCTTATTCTGGTGGGATGCTTGTTTTCTTGCAAGTAATCAGCATCACTGGATGAACATTAAGCTTTAAAGAAGGTGGAAAACAAACATCAAGACCTTGATTGTGGTAAAATAACACCGCGGCTCTCTGTAGGGTGCCACCACTGATCCAATACTCTGATACCACCTCTAGTGAAGGGAAATCACCAAAGAAAAACAGAACAAAAGAGAGAGAGAGTGAGGGGGAAAAAGAGCCTGTTGGGGAGAGCATGAGGACGGGTGGGCGTTTGGTAAGTAAGAGATGAATAAAGGACTTCCATAATTAAGGTGCTATGAGTGTGGGCCTACGGGGAGCAGAGTCTTTAATAA
>NW_015514230.1:3588-3916 GCF_001515645.1 Sinocyclocheilus grahami | reverse complement strand
TTTTGCAGGAGCGCTCTGAGCGCCTGAAGTTGAAAAAAAAGCAACCCTGAGCAGAAAAGGCACTCGACGTCATTCGTGTTTTTATCCATTGTCCAATCGAATTAATGGAGAGGCGAGCCGAAAAAGGCGAGCCGGTGACGAAAGTTTACTGTTGCTTAGAAAGGCCGGAAACTGCGATGATGGAGGAGAAACTTTTTTTAAGGTTTCTGCTAATATGACAGTTTGCTTAACAGCAAAAAACAAAGATTTTAGAGCGTTCGCGCTCTAATCCTTTGATTAGACTGACAGGACAGCTTTTTGGTGGTTGCTTGGCAACAAAAAAAATGCA
>NW_015514230.1:0-1801 GCF_001515645.1 Sinocyclocheilus grahami | reverse complement strand
ATTTTGCTAAAATTGTTAAATCAGAATTGTATTTTATTCAAAACAGAACAATCTCAGTTAGGGTGAGGACTAAACTTGGGCATATTAGTGTACTGTTAATTAAATATAATTGCAAAAATTGCATAGGAATGTCTGTGAATCCAAAAAAAACTTTCAGCTAAACACATTTGCTAAAGTGAACTTCCAGACTCTACATTACTTCCTGAGCTCGTCTGACTGTAAAACTGTGATTGCAGTGCGACAACAAGACAACCGTTTATCATTTTGTCTTTGCACAAAGTGGCTTGTTTTGCAAACCACTGATCTCACTATTGAAAAATACATTGTATGAAGCCAACCAATCACTGTGGGTGGTTTGTAGGCGTGCCATCTAAAGCTTAGACTAGTTACTCAATTACACTGTCCTGTATGACCTGCATTGACAATTTTCAGTATGCAGTGCATGCTTTCACGTAAGTTGCTTCGGTAAGAGCATCTGCCAGTATAACTGAAATGCAAATGCAACCTCAGGAATTGAAGGTAACAGTACTGTCACAGTATCGTGCATTAAGCCTAATGCATACAAGAGCCTGCTTTCGTACGCTGCTGTTCTCTTTGCCCATGATTTCAAATACATCACTGTATTACATAATCAGACATGAAAGCTTAAATAAGACATCCCGTCGGAAATCTTGCATGAGATGCAGCTTTGATTCGCTGTTTTGTAGCCCTGGCAGGGTTGTGTGTGTGTGTGATTCTGTATGTCAGCCAACACTCAGCGGGTGTGTGGGAGTTGCACGTATCGATCTGTTACAGATAGCTGGTGGGAGTTCTCTGATAGCCGCTCCAGATGCTGGCCTTTGTTTCAGAGGAAGACATCCAAGAGAAGACACTGAAGTCTAATGGGGTCGAGATTGATAAAACCAACTATAATCCCTATCATTACTTGCACTAAACTTTCCTCAGACTCCCAGTGCAACTCACTGGTACTTTGTCGACAATCCCCCTTTCAGAAAGGTGACTTATGAGGGGAACTGTGTGCTCGGTGTCTATTATTTGCTGGACTGCTCAGGCTCAGTGCTTGTGAGGTTTGCAGGTCGGATGGTTGCAGGGTGTGCATTCACACTAGAGCTTTTCTATTTGACTTCAGAAAATCTGCTGAATCTGCTTCGGTTCGGGATATGGTGCATGTGCATGTTGTAACTGGTTTAAACTTAATCTGGACACTACAGATGACGTATATGGCCAAGAGATATTTCAAAATAAAATCAATATTGTGAAGGCTGCAATTTAAATAAAAAAATATGTGCTGCAGGTTTCAGAATGTACACATATCTCGCTACTGCCAACATAAAGTTTGATGGTTCAGTGTTTGAAAATGAGGAAATTAAGCTGTAATATCTGTACTCTAATTTTACAATAGTAATATAAAATAAAAGCATTCATTTAAATACATGTATTATTGTTTTATAGTACAATATTATTTTTGCAATATATTTATTATTTAATATTTTTTCTATGCTATCTATTATTTTTATTAATAATAATTACTATATAATTGTTTATTATAAAATATTTTGATTATTTGTTAACAATTTTATAGTCATTTTAATGGGTCAAGACAGAGGGAAAATGGCCTATGAGGCAGAAAGAGATTTAAAGCAAAGAAAGAAAACAAGCTGTTCACCTTGTTTACTGGACAAAAAAAAAATGTTTTGGTTGGTTTCATCCCTAAAGGATGAATCACACTCTCTCTTCTCTCTCACTCAAAAAAAAAAAAAAAAAAAACCAAACATTCTAGAATTTTGTTATTCATTTTTTT
>NW_015514229.1:5731-6162 GCF_001515645.1 Sinocyclocheilus grahami | reverse complement strand
TTGCAAAAATGCAAAAATCTAGTTATAGCTCAAGCCAGCTCTGATCTTATGAAATTGACTGTTTAGTAAATTTGATGTCAAGCAAAAAATGTGTTATTGGTTTAAAACCAGAGTAAATAAGAATGTAAAGTTTTGGAACAGTTTGTCTTTTATCCTTTTGGTGACTTCCTAATTTGCCATGAAAGCTGTGCTATAAACAGAGACCATGACAGCTGGAGTCACTCAACTCTTACCATAGCCCATCAGTACACACACGAAACAGGCTGTTTTGAGGACATTTCTCTCAAAGGCCACACAAACACACAGAAGTGCACTAATATGAATCTGTATTTGGCACCTCCTCTTGTGAAAAGAGGAGTAACTGAGCAAAACTATGATTCACACAACTCTTCCCTCCTAATTATGTGTGTGTGTGTGTGTGTTTTAAATGT
>NW_015514229.1:0-1362 GCF_001515645.1 Sinocyclocheilus grahami | reverse complement strand
GAAATTAAGTGATTTCACTCAAACAGATGATGTATTAAAAAAGTGTCTCTTGTAAATGTAATAAGAGGTGCTCATACTGAGTATAAGAGAAATCGGATGTTTAATACGGCAAAATGTATCTCCTTAACCCTGTACACAGTCCATGCAGGGTCCTCAACTCAATAAGGGTTGAGTCACTTTGACCTTTCCTCACTGTTGGCCAAGGTTCACACTTCTACGGAGCAACACTGTATCCAATTGTGGTCAACAGCGGCCGAGCGACACTCCCTGCTCCCGAACACCCCGGTCGCCTCGGACAAACAAAGCTCCTCAGAATGAGATCCGGCACATGTGTCCCGACAGGGGAGTGTGGCGGAGGTTAGTTAGGCCCATTGCGAAGCCTCATGGAAGGGCAGAAGCCCTACAACCTTCAAGAAACTTGAAACATCTGGAGAAAGCTACACATTTTCCAAGGCATGTTTGTATGACTTAGAAGGCCTAGTTAGAGGCTGTTTGCACAACTCATAAAAGGGATCGGGGACTTAATTAAAGATAATATCAAGGGCTTATTCTAAAGAACGCAGCTTCTCAAAAGTCACCCAACTTTAAGAATCTCCTCGTCAGGCCCACATTTCTTGTACATCATTCTCATGATTGCCGGCTCTTTTGTTTAGCGCTCTAAACTCGGGTTTGGGTGATCCAGAGTCGATACTGTCACAAAGCATTATACGCTCTCTTTTGTCATAATTTCCACAGCTTTTATCTAAAAATACCTCAGGAAGAAATAAAAACAAGGCTTCAGCAGAAAAGAGATTGGCTGCGTACCTCTCGGAAACGCTGCGGCCTAAAATAGACTGGGTCTTCATAAAGACCTCCTTCTTTGTAGTCGCTGGAGCAACATCTGTGGGGCAATTTCTTTAGGGAAAGAGCCGGGCAGTGAATCAAAGCGAGCGGAGATCTCCTGCGAGAGATGAGTGGGAGGACTTTCTCTCTCGCTCTTTCCCCCCTCGAAACATTAGAAGAACCTGCAGCATTTGGGACGATTCTAATAAAAGCTCATTAAACTCGCCTGTCCTGCGGTGTCTTTGGGAGATGGAGGATGTGCTAGCAAAACTAGTCAGGATGGATAGATAGACTCTGCGAGATGATAAAGCTTTGATGTTCTGATTTATCATTTCATTTGATGGCTAATGAAAGGTCTGGCAGCATCACTTCAAGGCCGCCGGATTCTTTTGGTTTAACACTTTGAAAGCCAATTATCCCAGAGTTTAGTGTGAGGTGTGATGCAGTGTGACGACAGCAGGACGGACAAGAGCAGTAAAGCAGTCAGACGGAGCGAGCGATGAACGTTTAGAGCTGCTGGCGAGGGAAAAGTGCTCTGTT
>NW_015514228.1:4724-6162 GCF_001515645.1 Sinocyclocheilus grahami | reverse complement strand
AAATTAAACAGCTGGTGTTTTGTATATGACTGCATGCAAATATGGCAATTTCCATGGAAAGGGCCTGAAACACTTTAAATGCAATATTGTTATAAGTTGATATTTTTTTCTTTTTCAACAAATTGACAGTGAAAGGAGGAATTTACCACTCAGAAAAGTTGATTGTCAGCCTCAGGTTATTTTGTAGATTTGTGCAGTCATGTTAGTATAATTTTGAATTATATATATTTTTGTGTATTCATTATAATGGTTATGGTAGGTTAATTATATGTTAGATTGTAATTTATGTTATATATATATATATATATATATATATATATTAGTCAGTAAGATTTTATGAAACAAAATAATTTTATTCAGCAAGAATGCATTAAACTGATAAAATGTGACAAACTTGTGCTTTGTTACAAAACATTTCTTTTTTTTTTATTAAATGCTGATCTTTTGAACGTTTGCGCGCACAAATTTTAAGCAGCACAACTGTTTTCAATATTGATAATAATAAATGTTCCTTGAGCAGCAAATTAGAATGATTTATGAAAGATCATGTGAGACTGGAGTAATGGCTGCTGAAAATTCAGCATTTCCATCACAGGTGGAAGTAATAATAACTTTTACATTTATGCATTTAGCAGACGCTTTTATCCAAAATGACTCAAAATATTTCACAATATTACAGTTTTTACTGTATTTTTAGTCAAATACATACAGCCTTGGTGAGCATAAAAAACAAACTATTGAACATTAGAGTATATATATGTCTAATAATTTCCACAACCAAAAATATTTTCCGTAAAAAAAAAATAACAGGACACCACAGTGTTTTGAATTTGTGAAAAGGGGTAAACGGTATGTCCTCTCTCTTTCATTTTTTTGTTAGTCGGGACAACTCTCCCAGTCTCAAGGAAATCCGAAACGGTTGTCAGCAGCAAAGTGAGAGGAAGCCGCCCATGCCTTTGCGCTTACTGCGGCCTGAGCCGCCCACGCCTCCCCCGACCACCACCCTGTCCCCACCTCCGGCCCTGCCCCTCTCACCACCACCTTCTATCGTCAACTCCAGCGAGATCCTGGTAGAGCTAGAGCGCAACAACAACACCACTAACACACTGCGCAAGGCCCCTGCAGAAGGCGACAGCGAGCCCAACCTGATCGACTGTCTACTGGTCAGTCCCGCGCTCAACGCCCTGTCCATTCAGCTGCCTGCCCACGCCGACAGAGTGCTGGGATGTTTTGCCCTCATCCTTAAGATGCTGTGAGTATGGCATCCCTGGATCTTTCTGTTACTATTCCACACTATACCTCCATCCAGTTTTAAAAAGTTTCTTTAGGCAGTAATGGCTGCCAGTCCTGGCCACATGGTAGAGGTAAATGCTGCCATCGTCACAGGACCTCAAATAAATAGTGCTAACTTAATTTTAGGTTAATTGATGAGCTTGCC
>NW_015514228.1:0-2315 GCF_001515645.1 Sinocyclocheilus grahami | reverse complement strand
ATGACAGAATTTTCATTTTTGGGTGGACTGTCCCTTTAAGAGTTTTTGTAAATTGTTACATTATGAAACTTTAAAGTGACAGTTCGTACAAAAATCTAATTCGGTAATCTTTTTCTCACCCTCTTGTTTTTTCAAACCTCTATGAAATAACACAAGTGTGGAAGAGTATCACAAAAACTACAAAAGTGTTTTTTTACAAAAGTCTTCTGAAGCCGTTCTATAGCTTTTGAGGAACAAACTTTGTCATTATTCACTGAAATTGTTGACGTTCACATTGACTCACTTAGGTAGATTAGTTTGATCAGCTTTGTGAAATGAATCATGAATCTTTTAAATGAAATGAATCTTTTTAGTCAATTGGTTCATCCACTGCACAGAAATGGTCTGAATGATTAATTCACATATCAAACTGATAGTCTCAGTTCAGATTAACAGTGAATATCTAATAGAATTTCAGCCTGTTTAACACACAAAGCTATCATATGACTTCAGAAGATTTCAAATAAAGCCAGGAGTCATTTTAACCCATTTCTATTATACTTGTAAGATGCTTATGCTTCTTTTTGACACTTCCAATACCTTTTAATTGTAACTGCATAGAAATTAGAGACCTGTTGTTGAAAGTAACTAAATGATGACCAAATTATAATTTTTGGGGGTGAATTTTTACTTTTTGCTATGTTTTGTCATCTAACAGATCTGTTTTTTTTGTTTCGTAACAGAGAGCTGAAATATGTTATTCAGAGGTTTGCTGAAGATCCCAGACAAGAGGTGAGACAGGAAACTGCTGTTTGCAGAAAGGGTGTTGTTAGGCTTACAGTTTCAGTCGAATGCTTGCTTAATATTGACACTGTAGACTTAATAAACAATGCTTTGTTGAGCTTCAGCCATTGTGACTGTATATGCATGTGTTTGTCTCTCACAGGTCCACTCCTGTTTGCTCAGCGTACGCTCTGGAAAAGATGGGTGGTTCCAGCTCTACAGTCCAGGAGGCGTAGCTTGCGACGATGACGGAGAGCTGTTTGCTAGCATGGTATGAAAGTGTTTGTATGAAATACGAGATGTCTCATTTAGTTTAGTCTTTTGTCCTGCCACTATATCTACTTTTATGGTCTGATGTCGTTCGTCCTCACAGGTCCACATCCTCATGGGCTCCTGCTACAAGACGAAGAAATTTCTCCTGTCCCTGGCTGAAAATAAACTGGGACCCTGCATGCTCTTGGCCCTGCGGGGGAACCAGACCATGGTGGAGGTACATATGACTGACTGTTGCTTTGAGCCGGAATGTAGTGAGCTGCCCACCCAAGTAACATTTTTAGGCATCATGGATGGTTCAGCCCAAAGACTTTTCCAAAAGCCTTAGTTTTACTAGTCTCAGCCTTTAAGGGCATGTCCTCTGACCGCCCACAGTCTGTTCACTGACCATATGATGAATATTGCACACAAAATGGTAAGAGCAGACTGAAAATTTGCAGATTTTATCTGATTGGCAAGCATTATGCAACTTCCTGTGAAACCAAGTTGTGTTTACAAGGTACTATTGAATGCTTTTGAGGAAGAACTAATGACTAGACTAAAATAAAACTGAAATATCCACAAGCAGACTTGCATATTCCACTTTAAATCATCTGTATTTTTGTACAGACAGAAATTCTAAGTACATTTTCTGCCAAATATTTCCATTTTCTCGAAAACCATCTGCAGAAACTGTTTCTTTTTTTCCTCAGTCATTTATTGTTATAGCATGATAAATTTAAATTAAAATGACATACAAAACCAAACAATTTGTCTGAGTTGCCAGTTCTAGAAAAGAATAAACTGCGAAGTGGACCAGATAGAGGATAGTCTTGACCGTATGAATAATTTGGCAACCCTGGAATGCATTGTAATGATTCAAATTGAATTAAAATGTCATCCAATATTTTACCGTATCATCCAGTATTTGTATGCGCTATGTTTTTGTGTTTACTAAAGTAACACTTGTTAGCTTAGCAACACGCTAACGTCAAATTGCAACAGTGTTAGGATATGGTCATATGTAATGTTGTTTGGCAAATTTCTTTCGTGTTTTCTTTAAAATCACCTACAGAAACTGTTGCATTGTTTTTTTGTTTTTGCAGAGCTATCTATTGTAGTATGAACAGCTTTTAGTTAAACTCCCCCCTATATGTCACAAAAAATAAAATTAAAGGTAGCGTAATGTTGATTTTCGAATCTAAATTGGCAGTTCTAGACTAGAATAAACTCCAGATAGTCTATAATAGTCTATTTGTATCCTTTGTGGATTTAGAATTAGGATTTTATTTAATCCGATA
>NW_015514227.1:4785-6165 GCF_001515645.1 Sinocyclocheilus grahami | reverse complement strand
ATCTATCTATCTATCTATCTATCTATCTATCTCTCATCCATCCATTCATCTGTCCATCTCTCCATCCATTCTTCTCTCTATCCATTTCTCATCCATCCATCTGTCATCTATTTTATCCATCCCTCTCTCTACACATTAATCCATCTATCGGGCTTATAAACCTTCAAACTTTATGGATTTTTCAGGTTTTATCAAGGCAACATTTAAAGTTTATCTTGACAATCTTTGCTTTTTTGTAAAAAGTGGAGTCATATGGCTTTGAATTTCTACTCATTTAATGCACTTCCTTACTTTTACATTCCAATTACAATTTGGCATCTTGTTTGCTACTGCAATCCAAATTCAGCAATTTAATTTACATTTAAATTCAGTTCTGAATGGTTCACAACCCTGTTGAATCTTGTTTAGAGACAATGTATTTGTAAATATAGCTTGGTTATTTTCTATAATCTATATTTTCACCTCATTGTCCTTATTATTTCACTCTGTAGATGGTCTCTAATTCTTCTAAATAAATTCATGAGGAATTTTGCATTACGTATGACAGACATAGCCAATTAGCTCATGCAAATCAGAGCAGATAATGAACCACGATAGGTAACGGTTATGGGGCGCCGAGGAGCTGCGCTGTGATTGGCTGCGGTCTCCGAAGGCTTCTTCATCAGCCGAGTTGACTCCAGGCTGTCTTGTTAATCGGAAATACACTAATTGCAAGTTCTGAGAGGAAGGACGATAAATCAGGAAAGTGTTTCACACACATCAGACACCTGACAAGACGAGAAACGCAACGATGATCACAGGAAACACATTTTTCCACTGATGAAATAACTGTTTGCTTAGCAGCAGATGTGATACGTCAGCACATTGTCCTCGACCTTTGCGGCTCCTGTCGATGCTGATAAATATTAGTAAACTGTGTGGGAGTGTCCTGACATATTTATCAGTTTGTGGGAACGCAGCATGTCCGATAAATAAGAATGAACTCATCGCCTCATTAGTCATTGATTAAATATATTAATAGAGTGACGAGCCTGTTTATCACCCAGACAGTTTGCTGCTTTCTCGTTTCTGAAGTTCAATCATTATTGATTTACATGCTCATGAAAGCAAAACTCAAGTTAACAAGAAAATGAATGCAGGGACCTATGGGACTGTATGTTGTTAATGTTTTATTTTATTATGCCATGTTTTACTTATATGCATTGTTTCTGATTTCAGTTCTTTTTTTAAATGATTAAAAATCTAATTATTATTATTTGATCATAAAAACTCAAATAATCAATGGTTAAATTAAAATTGTAATAAAAATACTTATTGTTTTAGTTCTTTATACTTTAAATGTTGATATGTCACTAAAGGGATCATTAGATGTAATGACTT
>NW_015514227.1:2049-3222 GCF_001515645.1 Sinocyclocheilus grahami | reverse complement strand
TATATATATATATATATATATATATTGTTTAAAAAAATAAAATCAAGCCTATTTTTAGAACAATGAATTTTTTTTAATGAAAATTTTTTTTTTATAACAAGCGTGTGTTTTTAAAAAAATCTGAATACATTATTTAATACACCTGAATACATTATGGTATCTTTTTGAACGCATCTGAAACACAGTATAGAAATGTACTGATAAATCAAGAAAAACTCCAGAACTTTACAAAGACACCAACAAAAATAAACACAGTACTGATAAACAGAGAGACTACGTTTGCTTTGGTCTCTGCAGGCGGTCACATCAGCACTGATGGCCCCCTCGAGAAGCATAATGATAATTCTTCAACAACTCAATCTTCATCAGCTTTACAAAAAACTCCCACATGACACATTTTCCTGTACGCCTGTTCTCCACACCTCTGGATTCATTATCGTCCCCCACTTACAAGCCTTTTGTGTTTCTAAATTTCCTCTAAAGTCCCTCCGACACTCCCCTCGCCTCCCTCCACTTCCTTTCCGGCTACAGAAGGAAAGATAACTCAGCTCATGGAAGCAGGACGTTCCCAGTCGTGCGCTGTTGGCGGGCCAAAGAGACGGCAAACAGTCATCTGTGTTTGTATGCACTACAGAAGCAGACAGAACGAACACATCGGCCAAGGCCCAACAATATTTTCCAAAGGAAATGATTTTGTTTTCGTTTTGTGGCCTCTGAACCATTTTGCTGAGTCAACAGAATGGGAGGATGGACACGCTGGCTGTTGGCTTTAAAGGTTAGGCCCGGTTTGGAAGGTGTGCTGTGGAAATGAGCAGAAAGAGAAAGATGAATAAAGAGAGGAACAAAGAAACAAAGGCGGTGTGGCGCTGTCAGACTGGAAACGATGAGTCAAGCTGGGAAACGGGTCAAATGTTCCTGCAAATGAAATCAGGGAACTCCTGACTGACGTTCACTTAGACAACCTCACACAGTGCACAGGAAACACATGGATAGTTCTCGGATACTTCTCTCACAGAGATGTAGGTTATATTGATCTGCGCTGATAAAATGATAATATATTAAAGTGCGCCTATTATGCCATTTCGAATATTGGCTGTAGCTGTATGTGAATGTAAATAATTGATTGTGGCAAAAGTGCACGATAAATAAAGTTATTGTCTCCCAAAAGAAAGA
>NW_015514227.1:0-1102 GCF_001515645.1 Sinocyclocheilus grahami | reverse complement strand
AAAACAAAAGTGTTTTTTGACCTTGCATACAAGTAAACCTATTGTAGGAGATATATATTTATTACAGGGTGAAATTTTACCATCAGTTTCTCCCTGTAAAGTATATATCTTCATATATGAGTCTGTGCCTTAATATGACATTTATACCAAAGTATTCATAGTATAGCCACATGCAGACCAATTGAGTTTAGCTCACGCTAAATGCTTAAAGAAAAAAACAATATATCAGTACTTCGTTGCTGCATTTCCTCTTTACAAACACCTTTTCATGCGATGTGTTTTAACGCTTCACTACTGCCACAAGGGCAAAATAAGTGGCAAAACACGATCAGTCAATGTGTACTAAGAGACAGCTCAGTTTATTGACTGTACAGATGGTTACCCTGTCAGAGGATGGTTTTAGATGTCATTAGCAACAAATAAATCATTAAGACAGCATCCTAACATGAAACAAAGCTAGAGACTGATTTTAAATGATCTATATTGGTACAACAACAAAAAAACACCACTCATATGACGCACACAGGAGACTTGACTCACAATTGGTGTATTTTTATACATTTATTGAATGTATGTATGTTCCACTAGGTTTTGGGGCATAGCAATGAAGTCTGATGATATTTTCGAACTTTACAAGATTTCTGAAAAGGAAAGCGTATTTAGTGCACATTTGCATCCTGTAAGTGTCTCTCAGAATGTGCTTGATATGAAAATTACATGGCAGAAACTTGATTGGTGAGAGAAGATGACAACATAACAGATGTTCTGATAAACATCAGAATGTGTCACCTTGTGATACAGCGACACAAATGCCAACTGATCCATATTTAAAACCTCAGTGAACCCTGAGGGCTTTTCTGTCTCTCAGGCGGGCGGATGCCTCGATGGCGCAGCCCATATGTGAGGTGGACAGCTGAACTCTTTACTCAAAACAATGGAGGTATCGATTATTTTGAACAAGTCTAATATATTCATGCACACCTGCTGACCTTAAGATGGAGAAATTAAAGCTCTGGGTTACTGCTGCTCTGACATTTGTAAGGCGCTTTATATTTAAAGTACTAGTTTAACCAAAAATGAACATTTGCTGATAATTTACTCA
>NW_015514226.1:1267-6165 GCF_001515645.1 Sinocyclocheilus grahami | reverse complement strand
TCAGTAATCCTAAAAATAACACTGCCAAACACACATGCTAAAAAAAACAACTTACTTACACATAGTTAGAAATGGTTATAAAAACTGAAACAGAAGTAAAGAGAAGAAATAAAAAGCAATACTTATCCTTTGCCAGTGTCCCTTATTATTATTATTAAGAGTTATTACTGTTGTTATTAAGTAGGTACTGAAATATATTATTAGTAGTAGTAGTAGTAGTAGTATATTTTAAAAATAACATTTTAGTAATGAGTTCCAGAAGCTTTAAATACCTTTCCTGTAAAAGTGGATCATTATAGTGAATCGATTCAGTTCCTTGATTCACTAAAATAAATCATTCACCCAATCATTTAAAGCCCTACTTCTTCTGCTGTTCTTCAGTAGAATGTTTTTGAAAATAAGATGTTTTCTACTTGTATTGGTGATATTTATTGTAAATGAATATATAATTTTCTTATTTTTGTTATAAATATGTCATTTATAAATGTCAAATATGTAAGTTTCAAAGTCTCTTCCCCAAAACTGTACCACACATACAGTAATCTCTTATCTGGATTTTCAATATATTTTGACAAATTTGTGCAGCAATTAAAAAAAAAAGATAAAAAATAATATATATATATTATTATTATTATTATTATTATTATTATTATTATTATTATCATGCCCTTTTTGTCAGACAGCTTCTCAGAGTCACTTCCTCCGACGGCAAATTTCCAATCATGCTGTTTAACATTCGCAATCTCTTTTAATTCGCCAGTCGTCTGCCCCCATTAAGCACTTTAATTGGCTCCAGTATGCGACCAGATCAATCACAGACCCCATTTTACATGCACTGAAATCAGAACACACCGAATCACCTGTAGGAATTATTAAGCAGGCGGCAAACGCATTTGATTGAACATTTAAGTGAGACTTCAAGGGACATAAAGACAGAGCAATGCAGAGCAGATGAGTCCCCTGAAAAGAGACGGTAAAGCCATTTAACTTTTGTGGTGGAGACATTGTCAAGATGAAAGCACTTACATGAAGAGATTCATTTGGAGGGTCCTCATTATTCCCTCAGTCAAATGAATAAAACATCTAATGCAGAAACTAGTGGCAGAACTTTTGAGGTGATATGTTCATGATCAAATCTAGCATGCAGCCTCTAGTTCTCAACCTTTTTTTGGCCCACGAATCCGAAAGAGAGGCCCGGACTTCTGCTTATCAAAGCTTGGCATTTTATACTTGAATCTTTGCAACTGGATTTAACTTGGGTAAATGTGCTAGCAAACAGCATTTTGACTTCTGTTTAGTCACCTTTGACCTGTTTATTTCAGTATTTGAAGTCCAAGAGAAGATGCATATTTAGATTTAGCTTACAGCTAGAAAAACCTTCATGCATAAACTATCATTAAACATCATCAAAGCTCAACTCTAAGACTCTGCTCTAGGCTGAGGAGGATGTGTAATTTTCAATGTTCTGCACTATGTACCTGAGTTCAGATATGAAAAGTGTCACGTCTGATTTGATGTTAATGATGTTATCGGTTCTTAAGTGTTTCGCAATCAACATTGAGGCAGGTTTTTTTTTTTAAAGAAGCAGCATGTTTCAGAGCTACATTGAAAAAAAAAATAATGAAGAAACAATTTTCACTCAGAAATTGCTAGCATCTGAAAGTAAGAATCTAAAAGTAACACACAGAATTATACATGAGATATGAAAGTAGAAAGCCTATTGCAACATGCCCGGTTTTTACTTAGAAATATATATTATGTATACACAAACCTTTATTTTGGATGTGATTAATTTACGATTAATCGATTTGACAGCACTATATACATATATATATATATATATATGTATATATATATATATTAATTATTATTATTATATTAATATTTAAATATATTAACTGTTATTTTTTGTTATAGATTTACTATAGATAAACTATAACCATAAATACTGCATATTTTTGTATAATATAATATAATTAATAATATATGTACACTACAGTTAAAATGTTTGGGGTTGGTCTTATTTTTTTTAAAGAAATTATTTTCATTATTCTTTTATGAATAGAAAGTATAAAAAAACACATATATTTAAAATATTTTTGTAACATTATAAAAGTACTTTACTGTTGAATAAAAGTATTAATTTCTTTAAAAAACAACAACAATGTCATATTGACACTGATCTTTTGAACAATATGCTATGTTAGTATTATATACACTGTGGGAAGTAACCCAGTAACTATTAGTACATTGCCAGAAAAAAAGATGGATGTAGATGTGATTTAAAGGTGAGTATAGGTTTGCAGTTTATTTTTAATAAACAGTTTATTTTTCACATTTAAAATTTTTTGTAAGTCTCATTCTCAGTGTTTGTGTACAGAACTGCACCCGGGACAGCACTGATGCCCTAATAGCAATGTGTGAGGACAGGCAAGAGGACGAGGGAACAGCCATGCTCAGCAACTCACAGATCATCCACAGTGTCATTGACATCTTCGGAGTACTTTTAGAAATAGAACAGAAAAAATTTCTCTCTAGATATCCTGAATTATGAGCATGTGTGAAGGGATCTAGAAACATCAAGGCAAATTGTTACATTAGGTAATAATTCATAAACTGTGTTGACATGTTTCATAACACTTTGAGACACTCCCAGACATAATCACATGCCTTCCCAGGGCTGCAGTCCTCCTCCATGAGATGTTATTGCGCTAATAGCTTTGCTTGTTAAAAACACGCATTTACATCCTAAACCAGATGTTTTTACTGGCTCCGTGTTGTTGTCACAAGGGAGGCACTTCGGACTATCTACCAGAATCAGACCTTGAGTTCCTCTGAGAATTTGCTTCAAATGTATGCTTTTCATCTGCTCTTGGCTCATTCTATTCATTCCTGTTTCAGTTTATGCATCTTGGTAGTTCTAGTTCATTAAAGAGTGTTTAACAAACCCCCATGAGGAGCTCGAATTTCACATTTTCACTCTTTTAGCCTGAGAACGTTGTGATTTTTCACCACACACCACATCTTCTGCCGATTTGGTTGCCTACTTGCTAATTGTGACGTGTGTCTTGAGGCTGTTTACAGATTTTGATCATAACCAATGCATTTTTTCCTCATAGGTTTTGACACTATCATCACCGGTTTGCAGTGGAGCCTTTTATACCTGATCAAGTTTCCAGACATCCAGGCTAAAATTCTCCAGGAGATAGGTGAAGACTCAAAAGGGCCAATCAAAACAACATTGTGTTTACTGGAAAAAAACAAAAACAAAACATTTTCCCATCATGCGCGTCCCTTTCTTTAGCTGTGCTGCGGTATCCTGTGGAAATTGGATCTGCATTAGCTGTGATTTGTGGTTTGTTGTGAGACAGACACAGGAAACCAAAAATACTACACAATTCGATCCACAGATTTGGACACAGAGCTTAAAAGATGTAAAACCGATGGTGAAAGAACTAAACGGTTTCTTCGTGTGGCCTCTCTTTATTTTGGTCTTTTGGAAAATCAGGAACTTGCCATAAACAGGAAATTATTTTGTTTAAATGAAATACAGAGTTATTCAGAAGTGACTGCAACCGGAGACTTCTGAAAGAAATTTAAGACGAACTGCATACTACAGTATTTATGCTTTCTTTTCAAATCAAGTATATTAGATTAGATTTGCAGTTTGCAAAACACACAGCTGGACTGCTGAACGAGTCTTCTTATGGACTTAAAAGTGAACACTTGAAGGCACTCGAAGATATCAGGATATCTGGTGAGGATTGTGTGATAATAATCAAATACCTCTTGTTATACATGTTACCAGCCTGCTATCTGAATTGTCAAAGATACCCATCTTATCTTGAGTTTTTCATGTGCTCTTCATGTGGTGGGCACTTTCAAATTCAGAGATGAGTCCAAATCGACCAGAATCAGTTTTCTCTCTGGGGGGTGGGAGAAAATAAGAGAGATATTTATTTCATACGCATTAATGCATTTGGCAGTGCTTTTATCCAAAGTGACTTACAATGCATTCAAAGAACACATTTAAATAGTTCATGCATTCCTCAGGAATCAAGCCCCATGACCTTGACAATGCAGCATTGCACTAAAAATAAAAATAAATAGTACTGTTTTTTTGGACAGGTACCATTTACCGCTACCTTGGGGTCACATGTAAACGCTGCTCTTTTATTGTCTGATGATACTTTACCATAGTACCATTGACAGGTAAACCTGCGAGATTGATGATCATTGGAGAAATAGCTGAGTTGAGATATAAAAGCTGCAAAGTGTTTGTCACCCTACAGCTGCTACAGTCCTCCTGCGAGAAAAACCTCCTAGTTTGTGAGATGATAGATATTGATTTAGATGCTGGTACAGCAGTGTGCTATGGCAAATCTGTCTAAATGAAATAAATTGAGGCAAATGAGCCAAAGCTCCAGACAATTTATCATTCTTTTTTCCTTTATACCAAGTCCTCCATCTCGCTTATTAAGGCTGCTGCTGCTGAAACAGGCGTCTAACATGAACAGTGCATGAGTTAAAATCTTTTACAAGCTGAGTTTGAAGTCATAGTCGAAGATAGTGCGTATAAACCCTCCACAGCACATGAAACATGGCATAATGGCTATATACATTAAATACTCATTATATGCACTTTCCACAGTTTGCTATCGCCAGTCATATTTTCATGGTGAATGTTCATAAAAGATAAACGATTCAAGATTGTGATTAATGGGTATAATTTGTTAATAATGCAAATACTGTAAAGCGTTTCCAATAAAAATAAATAAATAAATAAATGACCCAATGTTTTGGTTGCATATTTGATAAACTGTCAAAAGAAAAACTAAAATGATGGGCATTCAAAAAAAAAAAGGCAGCAAATCTTTTAGACTTCAGTACCCAATAAT
>NW_015514226.1:0-729 GCF_001515645.1 Sinocyclocheilus grahami | reverse complement strand
ACCCAGTGCTGGGTTATATTTAATCCAGCATTTTTTAGAGTGTACTCTATAATATTATAGTCTCATATGATATTTATAATACTGTAAAGTTGTCAAGTCTTTATCATGTTACTGAACTCTGTCAACTTTTTTATTTTTTTAACATCACAGAATGTAATAGAATAAATGACAGTTAAAAAAAATAGCATTTACCACTTGTTTCATTTTTCAAATCTGTGAAAAGAGCTGACTGTTTCAGATCTGTTTGTATCTTACAATAAGGCATGAGCTGGTATTGATGTGAAGTAACGTTCAAAAATTTGGGGTCAGTAAGATTTTTTTTTATTATGGAAATGTAATATTTTTATTTAGCATGAATGCATTAGATTGATCAAAAGGGACAGTGAAGATTTTTTTACATTGTTAGAAAAAACTATTTCAAATAAATGTAACCGTTTTCAACATTAAGAAACGTTTCATAAACACCAAATCAGCATATTATAATGAATGATCATGTGACACTGAAGACTAAAGTAATGACTGCTGAAAATTCAGGATTGCCATCACATGAATAAATTACATTTTAAACTATATTAAATTAGAAAAGTTATTTTAAATTAACATTTCATAATACTACTGTTTTTACTGAATTTTAATCAAATTCATACAGGCTGGGTGAGCATAAGAGACTTATTTAAAAAACAAAAACAAAAAAACATTGACCACAAATGTTTGAATGGTAGTGTATGT
>NW_015514225.1:5458-6166 GCF_001515645.1 Sinocyclocheilus grahami | reverse complement strand
GAAGAAATTCACCAACCACTGACAGACGATGAGAAGAAAAAAAAACGTGAATCTTCGATACTACTCTGACAGACTTCTTGAATTCAATTTCAATTTAAACATTTAAAAATGTAACAATTCGAATTTCAAAGACTCTTGATATTCACACACAAAACGTTACTCTGCAATAAAAACACGCTGCAAGCTTCAAAACTCAAAACTAACTCCCCAGTTTAAAATATAAATGATTCTGAAACACTAGGATCTGAAATCTGTCACAATATCCCCTCGACACGCTCTTAACATGCCTCATCCTCGTCTGTAATCAAAGAGGAGCTTCTGAAAAACTCACGTCTGTCCTATCACAAGAGCGATACTACTGCCAAGAAATTAAATACCTTTTTCGGTGCAAAAAACGTTGCTAGCTTTCTAAACTAACCTCGAGAAACATAATATACAAATGTGAAACTGCATTCCATGGGATAATATATACTGTAAGGTAGGGCTGGGCGATATAGCTAAAAAAATATATCAACGATATATGTTTCATATCGTTCGGTATCGATAATTATTGACATTTTTTCTAACCTTTTTTAAAGCAGAGCAATAGAATTTTTTTTTTAAAATATAACCACTGTATTTTTAATTTGCCCACTTTATTAAAACAAACAAAAATATATATATATCTTAAGGAAACTTTTGACTTGTTTCCCGAGGCCACAGGAGGGC
>NW_015514225.1:2319-3955 GCF_001515645.1 Sinocyclocheilus grahami | reverse complement strand
TTTTTTTTTTATTACCATAACTCATCATCTGTATCAATGCTTCTGTTAATATTGAGTGTTATTGCGCCAATAAAAGTCACATATATGATGACAGAAGCACTGAACTGGATTTTATCGAGCTGACTGCATTAATGCGTTTGAGACTGTGTTTGGCTGTGACCTCTGACGCTCTAAATATGATTCTATAATCAACACTGTTCATGATTAGTTCATCTTGGCAGCCGTTATAGTAAAAATGCTGTAAAACTTTTCAAAAGAGTTCCACATGCAATGACCGTTTTTGATGAAAAACCACTAAGATTCTTAGCGCAGCTCAGGAAACATTATAAAATGATTTTAACAAAGCGCTTTAGCTCTCACACACACAGACACACCTCGGGGTTGAGCAGGTGTGTGTGTACGACGGCTCGTTTGATGTCGTCGGGGTCGCTGTAATGCTCCAGAGCTCTCTGCAGTAAACCGGCTTTCTCACACAGCTGAGCGATGTGAGCGCGCTCGTAGTGAGTGAGCATCTGATTCCCCAGGATCGCGTCTGCGACCTGCAAACACACATACATAATAAACACAACAGCCAAAAGTCTTGTGGTCATGTGCATTTGAAGTGTTTTCGGACAATCAAAATAGACAGCAGAGAGCTAAGCCAGGCTAAAACTACTAAATGATCACCTTTAAGCTAAACTTCATCAACAAAACACATCCAAACTAAACATTCATGTTGACATCTTAATTCTGACTGTGATTTCAACATGATTTTCTAACTTACATTGACCATTCTCTGCAGTGTTGATATTTTTTGCTAAAATGATTAAAAATCGTTTTCATTAATTGAAATAACATGAAAATTAAAATATAAATATTAGATGAAAAACTCACACTTAAACTTTAAAAAATTTAATTAAAAATCTGAAATGTTTTAAAGTGAAATATTTAAAAAATGTAAATATTTATAAATAAGCTTTATAAATATAACAATTTATAAACATCAATAAATACTATAATACTATATAGTTATCAGATGATCCAAATGTAAAAAAAAATGCTATCAATAAATATTATAATATAATATAAATAATACTAAAATAACACTGCTTCTCAGATTGTCCAAGTTTAAAAAAAATTTAATGAAAACTGAAAATATAAAAATAAAAACTTCATAAATATAGCATACAAAAATACGTCCCAGGTTACGTATGTAACCATGGTTCCCCGAGGGAACGAGACGCTGCGTCGGAAAACGCTAGGGGAATGCCTTCAGCGATACCAAGCTCTACGTTACAATACGTAACCTGGGATGTTCCCCTTCGGGAACTCGAGCTGCGTCGGAAAACGCTAGGGGAACGAGATGTCCACGCCGCCAGACTTGCAAATCCCTGCCTAGTGTGGAAGGGCACAGCTATGGCAAGAGAACAGAGGGGCCTGGAGTGGCTCGCAAATCTAGGTCATAGAACCTGACGAACGTGAGGGGCGTAGACCATCCTGCAGCGTTGCAGATGTCCTGCATAGGAACTCCTGCCAGAAAGGCCTTGGAGGCCGCCACACTTCTTGTCGAGTGAGCCTTGAGCCCCAATGGTGAGGGGAGATCAGAGGACTTATAGGCAACAGTAATGGCATTAACTATCCACCGGCTGAGGGTCTG
>NW_015514225.1:0-583 GCF_001515645.1 Sinocyclocheilus grahami | reverse complement strand
ACACACACACACGGTGATAAGTGCAGTCGCAGTGTGGGGCAGTGTTATTTTTAGAGACACTGTTATAGTTTTTATTCATATTTAAAATTCGTTTTTATTTTTATATTTTCCATTTGAATTTTAATTAAGTTTTATTAACTAGTTTTTAATTTTATATTTTTAGTTTGCATTTTAATTTTAGTTAAAGTTGTAGCTACTCATTTTTTGTTTCATATTTAGTTTTAATTTTAATTTTAAACTTTTAGTAACTCGTTTTTATATTTTCTGTTTTTACTTTAATTTTAAATAAAGTTTTAATAACTAATTTTTATATTTTCTGTTTTCATTTAAATTTTAGTTAACGTTTTAGCTACTCATTTTTAGTTTTATATTTTATTTTTAGTTTAATTGTAATTAAAGTTTTAGTAACAAATTTTTATTTTTATATTTTGTTTTTATTTTAATTTTAATTAAGTTTTAGTAGCTAGTTTTTAATTTTATTTTTTCAGTTTTCATTTGAATTTTAGTTAAAGTTTTAGCTACTCATTTTTAGTTTTATATTTTGTTTTTAGTTTAATTGTAATTAAAGTTTTAGTAACTAATT
>NW_015514224.1:5802-6167 GCF_001515645.1 Sinocyclocheilus grahami | reverse complement strand
AAAAACATTTGGAGTATTTTCTGTTCGTTAAATGTAAGTTTTTTGATTTGTTTTTTTTAAGTAAGGGCCAGCGGCAGACAGTGAATTGATCATAAGCCTATAGCCTATGTTTGATCAATTTAGCCTTCTCAAATCATCAGGACTTGCCTAAAATAAAATCTATATATAAAACAGTTCAAGTATATCACAATGTTAGTTTAAATGTTTAACCTATATAAATGTGCGCTGTTAGAGTCATATCCAATCGTTTGTGGAGAGTGGAAGCTGAAGCTCTGCAGGACATGGAGGTGCCAGTGCGATCACTTGCATTTTTTTCTAACACTGGAAACAACTTAAAATACGCAGTCATTTTTGCTCATAAAGGT
>NW_015514224.1:2986-4226 GCF_001515645.1 Sinocyclocheilus grahami | reverse complement strand
AAGTTCTGTAATAATTTAAAAGGGGTGTTGCTCATTTAATTCTCACAGGATATCTTCAGAAAATAATCACAGGAAAATATCAAATGAAAACCCCTGCAGTGCAACATTGTAACAGCTTAAAATGAGCTATTGTTTTAGAGGTCTCGTCCACAATAAACTCCACTTTAAAGACCCCATGATATCACAGTCAGTCATAACTGTTAGTATTTAGATCATAATCATGCTAGTGTACTTCTAATAAAAATAATAATAAAATGACATTTTAGCAGATGTATCTGTTCGCTTTTAAAAATTACAGTCTCTTTTTGGAGGATGCTCTACATGACTCCTCTTGTACGACTCGTCTACATGACTCATTTTGACTCGAATAAAGAAAAAATAGAGGTGCTTTTCAAGTAATTTCATGGGGTCTTAAGACTAGTCTTACCGTTGCATTCAAAGAGTATGAGACCCAAAGGGGCATCAGGATGTTTCTGCTGTATCCGCTGATGTACGCAGTGTGGTGAAGTATACAGTAATCTGACTGCTCCTGAAGAACACGTGGGATTCCGTAAGGCAGATGAACAGGCTTCACGTTAGAGTCTATAAAAAGATTAATAAAGAAAGATTGACCTGAAAAGTTTCAAACACGTCAATGTGAACTATTCCTGACAAACCGTTTACTCACTTGGGTTTGAGTTGATGAGATGCTGGTTCAAACGGTTCACCTGAAAAAGTTTGGGGAAATGTACTTTTTATATATATATGTTTTCGTTAAAATAAGCAACAAAACATGAAACAAGAATTGCTGAAAAATATTTACAAATTTTAAATAAATTTGTAATACATAAAAAATAAGTTTGGGGTCAGTAAGATTCTTTAATGTTTTTGAAAAATCTCTCTTATGTATTTGTCTTTTTATGTATTATGTATTTATTTGAACAAACATGCTGTAAAAACAGTACTATTCTGAAATATTATTATAATTTTTTATTTTTATTTTAATAGATTTAAATTTGTAATTTATTCCTGTGATGCAAAGCTGAACTTTCAGCAGTCATTACTCCAGTAAAATACTTTTTCAGGATTCTTTGAAGAATAAAAAGTTCAAAAGAAAAGGAAAGCAAATGCAAAAGCTTTTCTTATATTTCATATATAGATATAGATATAGATACAAACATACACACTTATACTTTCATGTCTGATCAATTGCAATTTAAAGGGGTCATCGGACGCCCATTTTCCACAAGTTGATATGATT
>NW_015514224.1:0-1660 GCF_001515645.1 Sinocyclocheilus grahami | reverse complement strand
CTGTTCTCAAGAGTGAGTCATCTAATAACAGCCAGTTCAAAGACGCACCGGATTACACCATAAAACACGGCAGACATCTGATTTAAAACTTAAGCTTGGCCTTTGAAGGGAACTAGTCTTAGCTCATAACAAGTCAAATAAAGCATGCTAAAAAATTTCCTTAAAATCGGGCATAGCAATCGATTTGTAATATCATGACCTGCATTAATCCATCAACATGCAAAATTATATACATTGCACACCTCATAAGAAAAGGTCTGGGGCAGTACCTTATTGTACATTTGTACCTTATTTACCCTTGAATGGTACATATTAGTATGTTAAATGTACATGTAGTACTTTAAACGTACATATTAGTACCTTTCGAACTGTACATGGTGAAAAGGGAAAATACAATGGCATAAACAGAAATCCAGACTACACTAAACAGCATGAGATCATGAAACCAACAAAATTTTACTATTTTCTTCTACCATGTGTAGTTTTGTTCATGGTAATTGAGAACAAGGGCATGTCGAGTAATCTGTCCCTGTTGGCATCTGTGCTAATTTGACTCAATCTTAAGCGACAGATGGATTTGTATCAAACTACAAATCATCACATATGGACTCATGGGTCACTTTATAAGAGTACCACTTTAACCACCTTTTTTATTTTCAATGAATAATACTGTCATGATGACATATATGGTGGGGTATGGTTTTCAATTTAAACAGCCCCAATAATTTTATTTACCATTTAGACATTTCTGAGTACCTATGTGTTCAGTCTCCTCATGTGAAGACCTACGAGTGTAAAGACCTTTTCCTGCGACTTTAACCGAGCAACAAAACCGGCAACACACTTCAGTATTTCTTTCCTATTTTTCCTTTCTATTCTCTCTTTTCCACCTCGATCATGTGATTTCAATACATTCCTGTTGTCTCACAACAACGCTCTAACATCAAACGCAGACGGCAACGCAATCTTGCTCACCTGCGTTCTATCTGCACCTCTTCTTCTATAGCTCTCTCTTTCTCTGTGGGTTTCTGGAATTGTCAGTCTGCTGTCAACAAAGCAGATCTTATTCCCGCTATTGCTTCCCAAATGGCACTTAGCATATTGGGCTTGACTAAGACCTGGATCCGTCCAGAAGACTTAGCAACCCCTGCTGCTCTCTCTAACAGCTTCTCTTTCTCTCACACCCCCCATCAGGTTGGGAGGGGTGGAAGTACTGGTCTTCTCATTTCTAACAATTGCAAATACTCAACCCACACTCCCCTATGCAATAATAACTCATTTGAATCTCATGCTATTACTGTAACAGCTCCAGTAAAACTCCATGTTGTAGTAATTTATCGCCCTCCTGTGCAATTGGGCACCTTCCTAGAGGAGCTGGATTGGCTGCTGTCCTTATTTCCCGAGGATGGCAGTCCACTAATATCTTTGGCGACTTCAATATTTATTTGGACAAGCCTTATGCTGCAGATTTCCATTCACTCCTAGCTTCATTTGACTTCAAACGCCTTACCACCACAAGCACTCACAAATCTGGCAACCAACTTGACTTAATTTATACACGCAATTGTGTTGCAGACAACATTTTGGTAAAACCCCTACACACCTCTGACCACTACTTCATAACATTTAACCTACATCTTGCTACCTGTGAGCCACCAAC
>NW_015514223.1:5292-6167 GCF_001515645.1 Sinocyclocheilus grahami | reverse complement strand
AAAGCAGGTTTCCGTTACACTGTAGAACCTTAGAATAGAAATGTATGTGTGTTTACATAACAGTTCTAGTGAAATTGTAGTTAGGTGGTGTTAGATTAAGTATTTTTGTTTTCAACCCAGATTTTCAACCATTAAGCTACATTATTTTTGCCTAGTTTACTTGTGTATTGACACCTATTTTTAATAATAAAAATCCATAATGTAGCATCAGAAAATCTCTCAGCAGTGTTTTGCCGATTGCAGCAAAATAGTAAGGGGTGCTGAGCAATTTGTTTGTTTGTTTCTCAAAAGTAACAGAACTGCTGCATTTGTGTTTTTTTTTAATATTATTTTGATGAAGATCTCTTTCTTTAACAGGCTGCTGCAGGAGGAGCAGGAGACTGACGTCACTCTGTGTGTGGGTTCTGCTTTTCAGCTGAAGGCCCACAGGGCGGTGCTGCTGGCCCGAGCTCCTCACCTCCTGCAGGGAACCGAAGCAACTACACCTGTCATCCACCTGCAGGGGATTGAACCTGCAGCCCTCAAGGACTTTATACAGTACATAATGGCATTTTCTGGGCTATTACTATAATAAATAGCATTAAAGTTGTTTTTGATCCTTTAAAAATGTCAAACAAAACCATAGATCAGTCCTGTACCAGTCTGTAAAAGACTTGTGCGATACATGTTTGGTAACAAATTATATGTTGCACTTTCTGTAACAGAAAGGTGTACACAGAAGACAAGTGCCTGGTGAAGGAGAATAGCACCTTAAATATACACAACAGCCACTCGCTGGTAGTGAACGGCACTGCTGTAGACGGCCATGATGTTGACTCTCAGGTCAGCTCTGACCCAGGTAAGGACAACTTTTCCGGATATAATTTACATACTTT
>NW_015514223.1:4020-5096 GCF_001515645.1 Sinocyclocheilus grahami | reverse complement strand
TGACCCAGGTAAGGACAACTTTTCCGGATATAATTTACATACTTTTTTCTTCACTGATTTGATCCAGAAATCGTATTGTTCTTCATTGATCAGTTCTGCCCACTGGAGCTGCATTAGTGCTAATGTCTGTTTGTGAATAGTAAGAGCCAGCGTTACAGGTTGTGGCCATGATACTCATTCTGCTTAATTTCTGTTTGTTTGTCAGGTTTAGAGCATTTAGGGCCAGCATCAGGGCTTGGGACAGATCTTTTGGCTCTGTATCAGAGGGCTGATATGTCTGACATCAGCATCCGGGTGGCAGATAGAGTCTTTTCAGCACACAGGTAAAATCATCTTGAGCATTTGCATAAATGTAGTCATTTGCTTGTAAATCTAGTATTTATTTTGGATAATTTAAAACAAACCTATGGCATAAAATCATGAAGTAATCAATTACATTGTAACTTTATACAGTGTAAAAAAGGACGGATTTTCTTTCTTCCGTTGAAGCACAGAATGCTCTTTGAAACATTCTCAAATCATATTGGATAACATGATCCTCAGGCTTTACACAAGTTCATGCAGCTCAAGCAGGGGTGCCTTTAGTTAACCAGAGGACCTTGGGTTCCTTGGCTTCCCAACCCCAAGTAAAAATGCCACTGGGCCTCATAGACATTTTAATTTGTGCTAAAATATGAATAAATTCAAATTACATGACTTCTTGTTTTTCCATCTGAAAAGTCCTTGATAACATCAGCAAAATCCAATTTTTGGAGAATGTCACGTTCGATAGAGATTAGCGTCTCAAATTCTGTCTTAATGAATGTGCAATAGGATCTATAAACTGTAATCATGGTGATAGTGATTCAAGTAAAATGATACTCTAAAATCTTATCACATTTGAATTGACAAAAGTCGAGGCTTAAGTTTGTGCGTCACATTAACTGACAACAAAGTGAGAGCGGAGTATTTGAGTTGCACACAGACCACAAAACTCACTGAAACAGCTCCGGTGGACAGTGACTTGATCTAAAATCTTCAGGTGACACTCAGATTATATCCACACCTACCCACGTTCAGCAAACAGTGGCTCTCTC
>NW_015514223.1:2309-3047 GCF_001515645.1 Sinocyclocheilus grahami | reverse complement strand
TGTCTGACTTCAGTGAAGCAAGGTAATGTTGCTAAATCATAAATTTCCAGAAGGTGGCAGAAATTACAGTTTACTCCTTCATGATGTAGTAAAGGCCAAGCTAATCAGAAGGAAACTGTATTTACTAACTTGTTCTAATCTAACACTGAAAACCAAAATACAAAACATCACATTTTGCATACACACTGATCTGTAGTAAATAATCTCTAATGATATGAGCGTGCAACACAGGTCATGTTCTGACTGTCATATCTGTGTAGTTTCCTGTCATTTAGTGTCTTGTTAGCACCTTTGTTTGGTGCTGCAGAGGTTAGAGCAGTTGCCATGACCTGTTACTATAGCAACAGGCTCTCCCTCATCATCATCAGCCGGTAGCAGCATCTCTGTGGGTTTGGGTTGTTTGGATGGAGAAAGACATCTGCAGTCCTGATCAGTATGTCAGGCTTGAGGTGACTGCTGCAGATCTGTCAGTCTCACTGCAGGATACACACACTGAAACAGCACTGCTAATCCTCATCTCATCTCTTATTCACTTTCATCAACCCTCCCTCATCTGTCCACACATCTCCCAGGAGATGAGGATCATCTTTTATCACACACATACAGTATGTGCCTCTTACAGACACACACATTCAGAATGAAATGCCATAGAATCAGCTGTAATTCATTATAAAGCAGGTACATAAGTATAATTGTGTGTTAAAGGGGTCATATGATGCTTTTTTAAAGATCATTATT
>NW_015514223.1:0-1278 GCF_001515645.1 Sinocyclocheilus grahami | reverse complement strand
AAAAAAATTATTTAAATAAATTCTTTTGAATATTGAATTGCAATTTTTAACATAAAATAACATTAAACTATATTAGAGAGCAGTAAATCTTATTACCCAGTTAAAGTGTTTAACTTTTATGCATGACTAGCTTATGAATATTAAATAGACCATGTACAAATAAATGAAAATAAAGTGACTACATTACAATTAGAAATGTCCAAAAATCATTTCTCTAGCAAATTTAAATTGCTATTTTTGTCTCACATAAAACAACATTAAAACATTTTAGAGGGAATAATAAATCTAATTAGCCAGCTAAACTTGTGACATATCTAATTTGACAGTGTCATTCACAGCCATTGATAGTTGCTGAATTTTGTAGGTCAGTGGATAAATGTGTGTATTGGTATTGGTATTGGTCAGTACTATTGGCCTATTTACAACCAGTAAATAGAACCCACAATTGCGAATTTGTGTGAAAAGTGGGATTTTGTTTTATCATTTCACTGGAATGGATATCAAGCTGTGAAAGAGGAATAGAGTGGAGTTCGCATCTGAGGGCTGTCTGGCAAATAAACGAAATGGATGACAATTGCAGATGCTTCCTCTGAAATAGATCCATCGCTGCCACAGTCCATTTCATCAAGTGAGGACAAAATTGGCCAAGGCAAAAAAAAAATTTGTAAGCGCTATTTTTAGCCTCCTTCAGTCATCACTGTAAGAGCTGTAGTTTGTTCTGAGAGGAGACCAGGAGCAAGTGACACATTAGAAAAAAAGAGTCTATTTATAGTGAATGTTTATGACAGATGAAGAATAATAGGGCTGTTGGCTGAGAAAGAGATAAAGGAGGACTGGGAGGGAGAAGATGTGGGACAGAAGAGCATATGAAGTGTCACCAGCTGTATCTAATGCTGCCTTCAGGCAAGTGCCTACTTATGGCTTCAGAAATCGTAATTATGATTTGGTGCAACAAATGAAGAGCAAACGATGTGCATTAAGTGTGTAAAGTATGCATTATTTATGCATTTTATCATTCTTGTGCTGCTGTAGAGGATAGTGGGAAATGTAGTTTGATAATACAAGCCTCTTGCCATATAAACATGCTTAGATTAGAACAGTTTTTATGAAACGTTTATGCTATTCTTCATGAACAGTACCAAAAATGCACACTTGATCTCAAAGAAAATGTGGACATTTTTCATAGGTAAATGTCAAAGACTTTTTTGTCTGGGTCTATTCATTTTTTTTTTAAAGTAAATGTAATTTGTATTTGAATACACATTGAAATTACTTGAA
>NW_015514222.1:3750-6167 GCF_001515645.1 Sinocyclocheilus grahami | reverse complement strand
ACAAGTCATTAGTCTTAATT
This sequence comes from Sinocyclocheilus grahami, assembly GCF_001515645.1. Lineage (NCBI taxonomy): Eukaryota > Metazoa > Chordata > Actinopteri > Cypriniformes > Cyprinidae > Sinocyclocheilus > Sinocyclocheilus grahami. The sequence continues at coordinate 6,147 of NW_015514222.1, read as the reverse complement.
TTGGACCGTCTGGCCCGCCATAGCCAACTACCCATCTACATGTGTCCTCGAGTGTAATAATCTGGATGGACTGGAGAATCAAAAAATAATCAAATCCATGCCTCCCATAATGTCCACAAAATGTTGCTATTGGTGTCCTCCATTAGTTTTGCTAATAAAAAATTTGAAGAATGTCACAAAAAACTGACTTTTTTTCAAAAGATGCACATCACAGGCTTGAAAGAAAAAGGCTCTATCCGTTTGAATTCAGATCATCATTATTTCCCAGCATCTGTCACATTTCATATTTACCTTTATCAGCTGAAAGCATTTAATTCATTAACTCTAAAAGAGAAATAACAGCATGCGTGTCATTTGCACTATAGAGAGGACGCCTTGTACTATCCTTGATGACTTCCCAACTGAAGGCACACCTGGCACTGCAAAGAGAAAGAGAGAGAGTCAAAAACAAGAGAAGGGGCAGAAAACTAATTAACAGCTGTGTCCGGTGGGACAAAGCTGTTGTAATAAGATAAGCTTTACTGGAGAAATCAAGGATGGGACCCTAGCGAACAGAGGTTAGCTGTGTGAAGCGATTGCGGGGGCGTCCGTTCTGTGCTTCCGTGTGTCTGTGTGCACGTGTGGGTGTGGAGCTGTGTTTTGTGCCTGCAGTGGGTGGTGATTGACTCATCTGTTCTGATCATGATGGAAGAGTCTGGCCTCTTCGCTAAGTCCTTATATTCTCTCTCTACACGGCCTCTGCACATCCTTTTTTGTTCGCCAACTGTTGTTCTGCAGTTTATTTGTTCTGTTTAACATGCCGCTTTTCCCCTACGTGCTCATCCATCATGTTGTCTCGCCTGGTCACCTGTCGACGCGAGCGCCTGGCAACGCTCTGTGGGCTCATCGCTGCTTTGGCTAGTGACATTTCCAGGACGCGACGGGCATGGGAAGTCTTAGCCTGACAATCCTAAATGAGAGGGTTTGGAGTGCGCGCAAGCTAACAGAGACACTGCCAGCCAAGCATATTAGGCAGCGCTTCAGTGCCTAAGCCTGGGACGGGCAATTTCACTGCGGGGGTCTGGCGTGTTTATGGATCCCCTAGGAATAAGATTGCTTACCCTTGCTTTTTATAGCCTTCACGTACTATATTAACACTCTTTGAGGTTGTGAGTGCGGACTGAGTAATAAAAATTATGATTTTGAATATCTTTTTTTCCCTTTTATGTAATTTCTAGTAAAAAATGTTAAACAGTGTAACCTGCGATCGGGATTCTTAAATGTGCATTGCTTGGTGGATAACAGGCTTTCAGACTGATTGCTTGTTATTTCCTTTAGTTCTGTTTCAAATTATTGAGGAGAAACACATATGCCAAATGAAAAGATTCAGTAAGAATCAAAGCACTGGCTCTGTTTAAACCTGCAGAAAGATCTTCTGTGGTAATTTGTGATCAGATTTTAAGGAGAAGATTTCTTGACTGCTATGTCAGTGTGTTACTGCATTTTGATAAATGCACATTACTGCTTCAAAATATTATTTTCAAAATTTGAATCTCCTCTCTAACATTTCGTGGAACGCTTGCTGTTTTAGTCACTGCAAGCAAACTAGAGACCGTGAAGTCTTTTGCATGTATATGTAAGCACTTTTTCTTTTAGCCCCGATGTTAAAAAGCAAGTTGTTTCCATGTTTTTTAACCTTGAAAAACAGAATGTTTTCCTGTTTTTTTTTTATTTTTTTTACTTGTTTTAAAGACTTATGTAACTGTCATAGTTTAAACCCTTATTTTAGCGTGGTGACTGATTGACGGGTAAGTAGTCAGCCCTTGTATGTTATGGGACAACATGTATTTAGCAGTGTGCTTAAATCAGCCAATATTATACTTTATTTTATTTTATTTTTGAGTATTAACCATTTTCCCAATTCTTTGCATTGAGATTACATTCATCTAATGCACACTTAAAGTACATCTTTGAAAACACAAGTAATATGATAAGACTGTTAAATGTAACCATTAGCAATGATGTAATATAGCTATAGTATGAATAATATTATAATAATATTAATATATTAAATAAATAATATAATAGTAAATAGGATGCATTTATTATAAGATGTTTCTTTGCAGTGAAATGAAATGATTGGTGCATTCCTAATCAAACCTGATATTATTAAAGTACTGTGTAAACCAGGCTTACAGGTTTCAGTATTTCCTTTAGTTAGCCCATTTGTGCATTTTTGGTTGCAGTGTAGCTGGGATAGACATACAACCCCATGAAGATTTCTGCATTATCACAGATCCTGTATAGAAATTCTCTGATATTCGGCCAGATCCTCAAGGATTATTAAAGCCACTAGAGCACTGGTCTCACAGCAGCAGTAAAGGCCAGCATGCAGCCATAGTTATGAACAGCCCTAAT
>NW_015514222.1:1241-2822 GCF_001515645.1 Sinocyclocheilus grahami | reverse complement strand
AAATAAAAAGTAAAACTTAAAAAATTTTGAAATATATTTTGTTTACCTGCATGTCATGTAACTATTAAATGATAAAAACAATGTAAACATGAAAATGTTTTGCTAAATTGTTGCAAGGTTAACTTGATGACAAGTGAATATTTTATATTTTATTCCTGTAAATTTCATTCATGCCTATAAAAAGTGGGGAATTGACTGCTTTAAGTGCATACTTTTACAAATTCATTCATTCATTCAACTAGTGGCTGATGCATTTTGCCAACAAAACTGAAAAGCATTTCATCGTTTTGGCAAGCATTATTCTGATTGGCTGATTTTACACAAGGGCATACAAGGATTTTAATCAGTCCATCTAAAAACAATGTTGTCTTGTGTACCGGAATAGCCTAATATTGCATTGTTACTAACATCTTGGAAAGTAGTTTTTAGTCTAGTCGCAATATTAACACATAATAAAATATTTTGACAGATTTATTGGCTATACAGTCAAAGTCAATGAGAATATTGAATGTTTTGTTTTCTATTAAATGTCCTTGACAAAAACATTCTTCAAGATATCTTCTTTTGTGTAAAGTTGTGGAAATAAATTCCACTGGTTGTGTGATGACAAATAATGATTCTGTTCTGTTCTATTCACGGAGTCTGACAGAGTCTGGAATCTCAGAGTCAGGCCGCCCTCTGCCTTCAATCCCTTCAACACACTCACATAGTGCTGCTTCAGTAGTGAACTCAGCAGGGCGCACTTATCAGATCTCTTCCCCCACATGACTTCCTCTTTTCCCCTCTGGTCTCAAATCCCATACTGTTCACCCTCGTAATTCCCTCTCTGATAGTTTAACGCCTGTCTCATTCCTTCTCAAACATATATAGATCAGTAGCAGGTGCTTGTCTTCTGAAATTTTTACACCTTTTACAGTATGTTACACTATCAGTAAGGAAGTAATATTATAATGTTGCTGTATGTTTATATGAACATACTAGTTTATAGAATTTACGTATGCTACCAATTTAAACATTTGGGGTCAGTAAGATTTTTGTTTTCTTTTATTTACTTGTATTGAGCAAGGATGCATTAAGTGAATCAAAAGTGACACACATTTATAATGTTGCAAGATATTTTAATTTCAAATAAATGCTGTACTTTTCAAAGAATCCTAAAAAAAAATCATCACAGTTTCCACTAGGGCTGGGTTTTGACACAGATTTCAGGCTTGATTTCTGATTTGATTCGATATCAGTTATTTTGGATATATATAGAGTAAAGTACATGCCACATTTTCTAAAAGAAAAAAAAATCTCTCAGCTAATGCTATAAAATGTAACTACATGAGAGTCAGTTGGTACTAAGTTCCTATAATATTCAAGGTTAAAATGTATTTGTATACAAACGCTTAAATTACACTCAATGAAGTTTTTATAATAATACAGTTACAATTACATAATTATATTTCTACTCCAATTCGTTGTTTGAAATATAAACATTTAAATGGTGACTGTCATAAAAACTTGACAGATTTATTTAAACATAAATTAAATATTGAAGAACAATAAAAATTATAATGAATATGTTATATGGTGCAT
>NW_015514222.1:0-491 GCF_001515645.1 Sinocyclocheilus grahami | reverse complement strand
AGATTTACTATTAATCACAGAACCGGCTTTACTGACGAGACGCGCGTGATCATCACATTCGATTATTTGCACAGCCCTATTAGTAAATCACCTACATAAATTTCCCCTCCCATCTGCGCTTTTTTGGTATTGCGCTCTCGCGCTAATTTGCCCTGTTTAGTAAAACTGGCCCTTAGGCTATTTAAAACAGTTAAAAAAATCTTTTTGCCTTCAAACGTTTGAAAGGTTGCGTATGTCACAAAAGTCTGATTTTCAGTATTTTCAGTTGTTTACTTGTAATCTGTTCATTCATTTCCTTCAGTTTGGTTGATATGATAGAGAGACATTAACATGGTAATCAGCCAGTTGCAGCTTTGACTTTTCACTTGTTTCTCACCATTCCCATCTCACATGTACACTTTGGGATCTCAATGGGATCTCAAGGAAGGCAAAAGAAACCTTGCTCGGGTTTGGGCAGTGTTACTTCCAAGAAATGAACAATTTTCTGCATT
>NW_015514221.1:537-2744 GCF_001515645.1 Sinocyclocheilus grahami | reverse complement strand
TGCCCCCTAAAGCCGGAATAGCGGAAAAAGTTCCAACACGTTCCGAGAGATTCATTATCTCTGCTTCAGCAGCACCGCATTTCAGCTTGTTCATGCATTCTCCTGCTAAAGGTCTGCAGTGCTCGGGGGATAAGCTAGAGAGGAAATTATTATTTGCCATTTGCAGCGTCTCTGGCAGCACGCCAGGTTTCCCCGGCCTTTGGGAGTCATTTCTATGCATGCCGGTCCTATTAGGGTTTATTGCTGCTGATTTCCTTCCCCAGAGCATGGCGTTATCGCAGTTCCAAGGGGACACGCCAATTCTGGCGCTGGGAAAAATTGGTGTCGTTATGCGGGCGATCTTAGCAGTCTGTGGAAATGCCCCATTGCTTTTGTAAAAGTTTGCAAACGACCTGTACCTTTCCATTTCTGCATTGTAATCCAACAGCTGGCTTAATCCAACGTCCTGAAGAGTATCCTTTTGCAGGAGTGACACGTCGGTGCTCTGGCCGCTTTCGATGCAAAGTGCATTGTTAAGATTAGACATGACTGCTAAGTTTCGAGCGCTCACAAGAAATATTCGGGGGAGGGTGGCGGGTGCTTTTTGTCAAGGCGAAGCTCGTTAGACACAACACGTTACCATCCCGGTTTATCCTCTCCGCTAAAACAAGAGAACAACAATTACGGATACAAGTGACAAACATTTCCTGCGCATCATCCAAGCTGAAAGCTTCTCATGTCAGAAGTTAAAATGGTCAATTTTGTTACTTTCTCCCTGTCGCTTTTGGATTCTTATCTCGTGACTTAGCTATGACACTTTAATGTTGCATAACAATAGCAAACAGACATAATCATACCTGAAAGTCATATGATTGCACCGCCGAGAGTGAACAAAAATCAGTACATTGACTTCCCATAAACAAAAGGTGAAATTAGAGTATTTACTATATTAATTGTCGTATAGGACCAAAGCTTAAAAAATTCAAGCAGCATCATAACGGAAGCAAAACATTCACACACTTTTGAATTTTCTATCAAACTTGAGAAGTCCTGCATCAAGCACAAAGCTCTTATAGAAAATATGTTGGAAAATAAACCACATTGATACAAAGAGACTTTGTGAGGCTCGCTCCAGCCAAGTCTCAGACCTTGTGGGGGATCCATTTCCAATCTCCCAGTCTGGCTGGGTTTTGTTGCCACAGATAAAAGCCTATTAGACACATCTTCCTCTACTTGCATTACCTTTCACTAGCCTCTCTCGCTGACTGCATGTGGTACATTGCAAGACGACTACAGCCATTCAACGCTCTGTGAACGTCTGGTTCTGAAATGAATGGTGCATTTCCACCTGAGAGACAATACTTGATAAGCATTCATATCTGAGACCTCACATGAAGCCAGTAATGTTCTTTACTAAGTTTGTTAAAGAGGCTCCTGCTGCTTTATAACTTCCTAATTAAAGGCTAGCAGAACAAAACTGACTATCAAATATCACTTTACACTAACAAGCATAAGAAGTTTTCTGTTCTGAGAAACAACCTGCAATGTATTGATTATGCAAATGACTAATCATTATCATCGCTGTTTAATTTTAATCTTTCTGTGCACGAGGTGCTTTAAACCGTTGATTTTCAAGCTGTAAACAAAGTTTAAAAAAATAAGAAATATCCGATAGTCAGAGGAGACAGAAAGAGGTTGAGTGCAATGCCGTCGCTTCATTCATATCATATTGCATAATGAGATTTAATCACTCTGGCGCCTTCGAAACCACCCGAAATAAATAATAAAACACTGGACATTCAGAAAGCACGCGCCACTATCGCTAAGCGAGAGAAAAAATGAAAGAGCATCACCTACCAGACAACCCAGACACTAGTGCAGCACATTACTGCGATGAACACACAATAAACACACGCCGAGGGTCGCTACAAAAACCCCATCCAGCACGCACGAAACGCCATTCTTCACGCGAGGAAAAGTGGAAGGAAAGCTTTATGTTGGTGATGGAGTCCGGGTTGAGTGTGCTGTCCGTGGAGGTGAGGTGTCTGCTGTCGCTGTGTGTGGTGCTGAGGTGAGGAGGATGAGGATGGGGATGCGGACACCAGCTGATCATTGGCTGGAATTACTCTAGAAACACCAGCAGCTCTGGGGAGGGGGTGCTCATCAATCTCCGCCGGGACTCTGTTACAGTCGCACTGATCACGTGCAACTAGGCTTTAATTAATTGC
>NW_015514221.1:0-278 GCF_001515645.1 Sinocyclocheilus grahami | reverse complement strand
GAGTTATTGAGGGGGAAGTCATAGTTAATAGTTAGTTAATAGTGAGAATTGGGCAAACTAAAGTGTGACTAAAAAAATTATAATGATAATTTAAAACTGAACATTTTTTAAGAACATTCGGGTCCTGAGAACTTCAAACCCATTGACTTTCATTGTATGCAACAAACAAACAAAACAAAACACAGACATTTTTGAGAATATCTCGGTAACACTTTACAATAAGGTTCGTTAGTTAACAGTAATTAACTGTCAAGTCAAGTCAAGTCACCTTTATTTAT
>NW_015514220.1:5131-6168 GCF_001515645.1 Sinocyclocheilus grahami | reverse complement strand
AAGTAAAGATTTTGTGTGTAAGCAGTTGAAAAAAACTGTAAATGGTCCATGTTAAAAGAGCAGGTTCAGCCATTTGGTGAAGGTGATTGCTATGTTGTCTATATGTCCAACTTGGGCATGAGGTCTTCATTTTTAATTAGCAGCTGCTGCATGGGATGGCAGCTTGTTCAATAACTCTACCCACCATAGTCGCTAGATTATCAGCGGGAGCAGTTCAAACTATTATCACATAAATTATGCCTCCACAATGATTGATTACTGTAATATGGGAAGCTGGCCTCCTCTGCAATGTATTTTTTCTGAACACTCTAAATATTTAATCACAGAAAGTGAAATATTCAAATGTGAAATTGTAGCATAAACACACATTTTAAAGTTGATTACTCAAATAAATTAACTGATTAAATGAGTTGTAGGAACCAGTAACTCAAAAGTTTTAAAGACCTGTTTCTTGTCCTGTTTTATTATGACTTCTGACAGTAATGTTCAGTACATATGATGAAAGCACAAGAGTTAAGCATGTCTACAGTCATGAGGACAGTTACAGAGATACTGCAGTGAATGAAGCTTCACAGGTATGTGCAACTTAATGCTGCTTAATACAGTACAAGCCTGACCTCTGCTGGGCCTTTAACACATGTTTTATTTTTTACCTATATTATTAATGCACACAAAATGAGGCAGCAAATTCATTTTTTTATTAAGTAGGGATGGTTAATTTTAAGTTAGAATTAAATAATATGAAAAACTGATACAATGCTCTGTGTAGTTTTACAAGCAGTATGTGTCTTTTTATTAACCTTTTCATTTTACAGTTGCAAATACCCTCTGGTCTTCTGGTTGTGGAGTTTCCAAGCTCTTCGTCAGGTCAAAGGACAAGAAAGAAAGAGTGGGTTATTCCTGCTTATAGCATAACTGAGAACGAGAGAGGTAGTTTCCCCAGAAAACTGTTCCTGGTGTGTAAAAAATTATGATAATGAATGTTGTAAATTACATCAATATGAGAAGGTTTATATGATCAATACAGGTCTATATAT
>NW_015514220.1:1522-2534 GCF_001515645.1 Sinocyclocheilus grahami | reverse complement strand
GGAGGGCATCATCACCACTGTTAAGGTACTGTGTGTTGCTCATATTTTTGCCTAGGCAGCTGGTTGTGATGAAATTACTTAAATTACATTTTTTTGTAATTTAAACATTACAAAAAGACACTTTATTTTCTATTTAGGCCCTGGACTTTGAGAAGACCAAGCAGTACGTTCTGTCTGTGATTGTTGAAAATTATGAACCATTTGTCGGTTCTTTGACCACTTCCACTGCCACAGTCACAGTGAATGTAAAAGATGTGAATGAGCCTCTCAAGTTTAATCCGCAGGAGAAGGTTATTTCCAGACATGAAAATTTACCAGTTGATAGCGATTTGGTTGCTTATACAGCCCCTGAACCAGACACTGGAAAATCACAGAAGATAACGTAAGAACTGTTGCACCACTTTATACACTACATAAATAAAAAGATATATACTACTGTTCAAAAGTTTGATATCAGTAAGATTGATAGTTACATTTCTGGCATTATGCTTTTATTATGAGAAGACAGTAGAATACCGGTGAAGGGAAGGGATAAGACAGAGAGGAGAACAGGACTGGGTAAAAGACCATGAGCCAGGACTCAAACTTGTGTCACTGTTGCACTATATGTCAGTGCATTGACCACAAGGTTATGGTGGCGATTTATTTATATATGAGAGCGAGAGAGCGAAGCTTCTTCACAGAGGCAATCACAAAGAAATCAATCTAATGTGCTGATTTGGTACTCAAGAAACCTTTCATATCACATTTGGAAATTGTTGTGTTGCTTAATTTACAGTGTCTTTTTTCAGGATTTTGTCATGAACAGAAAGTTTGGAAAACAGCATTTAATTTAAATAGAAATATTTTGTAACATTATAAACTAAGCCCTTGCTGCATAAAAATATCAGTTTCTTAAACTTTTGAACAGTAGGGTATATGGTAATATCTGTTGTGTTATGTAGATACACGTTACATCATGTATGTAGTACATTGATATCTATCTATCTATCTATCTATCTATCTATCTATC
>NW_015514220.1:0-1383 GCF_001515645.1 Sinocyclocheilus grahami | reverse complement strand
CTGCCCTAGTCAAAGATGGCAAATACAGAGCTATCATTTTGGCCCTGGATGATGATGGTCATTTGTGTTTCTTTTTAAAAGGATAATTCTTGCTAGCATAGCCTTTTTCAATAAGTTTGTGCTTAAATAGAGATGAAAATCCAGCAACGGGTGCAGGAACCTTGGTAATTGAATTGGAGGATGTAAATGAAAACACTCAAATTATTAACGAAGGAAGTATTGAGATTTGCAATCGTGAGGCCACAGTGCTTCTCTCTGTAACTGACAAAGATGGACCTCTTTATGCTGCTCCCTTCAGCGTTGAGCCCCATGGAGACACAAAGAAAAACTGGACTGCAAGGATGAATGAAACAAGTAAGGATAATGTATATTGGAAAAATATGAACTATATATGATCTAATTCAAGTCTGGGTGTTTATACTAACCTATTTATTTGCCTATTATAGAAACTGGGATTCTGTTGACGCTTAATTCTGTGTTGGAGCAGGGTAATTACAATGTTGTCCTAAGGGTTTATGATAACAATGACATGTATCAAGACAACTACATTCAAGCAACTGTGTGTGACTGCAAAGGAGATTAATTTCTATGCAAAAAAATGATGGCCGGTGTCCCACAATCACTATCCCCTTGGAATCCTGGCAGCCATCTGGGCTCTGCTGTGTACGTAATTTAATCATTTAATTCATGCATTTAAAGTGAATAAAGGGGCCATATCCTACACATTTGTAATATTAAAACTATTCAAGGTTTCTTCAAAACACATGTGTGACCTTTGACCTTTAGTATTAAGCCAGGTGTTTTTGCACCAAAATCTTTAAAATGCATAGGACCCTTAAATGTAAAAAAAAACAAAAAAAACTGTGTATAAAATGAGTAACAGTGCTGTGTAACATTATGGGTTGCTGCCACGTCCAATGTAGTTGACAGCGTCTCATGATCTTTGTTATTTGAAGTGAAGGTTCTCTACAACATACAGTAGTATGATACTAAATATGTACAGGGAAATACTTGGATACTTTTAAAGACACTCCAGCTGTAACTATCACTACCTAATTAGTGCACTACCAAGCATGAATTCTGACATGGATTTCCTGCTTCAAATTGATCAGAACATGTCTTTTATGCTGCGTTCCATTTACCTCAGAAGTTGGATGTCAGAGCTGGGAATGACGTCACGCCCAAGTAGACCGTGTACCAGTAGAGAAGTCAGAAAACCAAGATGGATGTGTCCATTGTTAGCAATATCAGTTGATTAAAAACACATAAAAAGAGGTATTTTGCACAGATAATGCCATATCCACAAATAAAGGTTGGATGATACTGTGTGCACCCATAAAACATAAGTGCTAATAAACAATATATTACTACTGTTTCTCTTCT
>NW_015514219.1:4986-6170 GCF_001515645.1 Sinocyclocheilus grahami | reverse complement strand
TTGGAAAACAGCCAAATTTCCTCATCCTACAGGTATGGTGTGAGCTTGGGCCTGTTTGACCAACCAATGGAAGACGGGTATGTAAGTATGTGAGTATGTAAAAGATTTGTATATCTCCTTCTAGAGCAAAAAAGAGTTTACCTCGCGCTGTTGGCATGCAGCTGATCCCAGATCAGTAAAGTCAGCTCCTTCTGGAGCTCAGGGAGGCAGGGAGCCATAGATCCAGACACATCCAGCAGAACACAGACCATCTTCTCCAGCACCGATCCAAACACACGCCTGCTGCCTGTTCACAAATGGAAAGATTCACATGGCAGGAAAACGAGATGGAACAGATCCCAAAACCTAGTGAGCGTCCATGCTGTCTGTTTTCTGCTGACTGAAATCCTTTTCACACTGCCTACCTTCTGGAACTGCCTTCATGCCGCAAGAATCCTATGAACCCTTAAATGATGCCTGTGCAGGCACATGACCATGTTTTGGAACAGAGCCATACACTTTTTTTTTGGTCAGTCATCTTTTAACATTGTTTATGATGGATATATGTATTGTACCTGTCAGTAACCACTCCAGTCTTTGGCCGTAACGCTCCATGAGTTTCTCAGTCTGATTGAGGTACTGCTTTAACTCACCAGGAGTCAGATGCAAGTGTTTCACAGTCCCCTATGATGAATATTAAGAGACATGGCATACTAAACATACAAACCAAAATACATATTTTCAGCATGATGCTAGACTGCACTGTGCATACATTGATTTGGACACTAGGGAATATGGCGCAGTATTTCGCAGACACTCTCTTCTGGACGGATGGCACCAGTTTGTTGTGATGGCAGCATTCAGGTCCAGATATCAGCTTGTGAAGGTCCAACTTCAGATTCTTGATACCAAATCTTTTCAGCCACTTGAAGAACACAAAAACATAAACATTGAATCCTTTGCTCCATTGTTGACTCCTGCGTGTAATTCAAACACTTTTGTCCTTTCCTATGCCATTTGCTAAGGTTTTTCTGAGATGTTAGAGCTAGAGCATTTGCTAAAGAGTTTAGTGTGATTGCTAAAGTGTTGCTAGGCAGTTTACTAAGGTGCTCTAACTGGATGCTAGCGAGTTACTAAGGTGATACAGAAAGAAAGACAGATTAAAGGCACAATATGTAATTTTTGCCACTGGAGGGCGCGTATTC
>NW_015514219.1:0-1750 GCF_001515645.1 Sinocyclocheilus grahami | reverse complement strand
ATGGCCAGAGAAACAGGGAAATCCATTTCCACTAACCCAAGTTGCCGTCTTCCATGAAGAAGACAGACTGAGACACGTTGGTTTTCCTCTGATCCGCAGACCTCGACGGCCTTGCTGCTGTGCTGATATCAGCTGACTGCACTATAAAAAAAGACCAATTAAATATTCTGAAAAAAATATCAATGCGCCATGAGTCAAATAAATAGTCCAGCATTTAGTAGTGTCTCTCTGACATGACACTGACATGCTTTCAGAATCTGACGTGGACAGAATGAGATACTTTATCTGCAGCAATATAAAGGAAAAATGTATTTAGAATATAAATGAAAACAAACCGTTTGCATGGCAAATAGAGACCATTTGGTATGTGCTCTCTAATAATTACAGTCAGGATGTTAATAAGTCATCACACCTGGTGGGATAACCGCTTTAGAGCTGTTCGGCCTCCAAGTCAAGCTGTTCTGTGCCAATCTGCTCTTCTGCCTGCTTTCCTGTTCACGTCATACATCATGATGAAAAAGCATTCATTATGAAAACATCTTTAAAGGCATAATTCTCCCAAAAATGACAATTCTGTCATCATTTAGTCCCTCATGTTGTTCCAGACTTAGTGTTTTTTGCCCATACAGTGGAAGTCAATGGTCACCAAAACGGTTTGGTTATCAACATTCCTCAAAATATCTTCTTTCGTGTTCAGCAGAAGAAATGACTACAGGTTTGGAATGACGTGGGGGTGAATGAACGCTGACAGAGTTCATATCCCTTTAAGTGTCCTACTCAAAAGACCAGTTTAGACCAGCATGCATTTCTAAGATGGTTTACATAGTCTGTAATCAAATACACCTGTACGTAAACAGCGCATATCAACCAAACAAACCGAATTTCATGATGGCTCTCAGCTAGAATCAGCTGAACAGGACTTGTTGAAAAGTCTGGCTATGTGAAACTAATCACTGGTAAATTCTAGCTGATGAAGGCAAGGTCTTACTGATTATACTAGTAATGAAGCATGATGAGAGCACCAGCACACCAGCATCTCAAACACAACATATGCTGCTGCTGAACATATTCAGCATAGCATTTCAGACAGTATGACGGAACAAGAATTTAACATGTTTGATGGTGAGATGAAGAGAGTGATCTGACCAGTCTAGCAAGGCTGAGTGTTGTGGGTCGAGGAGATGGCAGTTGTGCTTTGCCTGCCCAGGCCCGGGGTTTGATGGATGGGGTACATGTTTCTCCTGAACCCCGGTCAGAGCCCTTCAGGATCAGAGAGTCCACTAATTCAGAGCACTGCAGAAAAAACATGGATGTATGAAGCATTACAATTATGCAGCATCAGCAACAACTGCAGGTAATATATAGTCAACATGAAACGGTGTTAGCGATCCATTTTACGTTGGTAATCTGATGGAAAAATGTAGGGTGAGACTTTATCTACTGGGTATTTACTGGATTGTGAAAAGGGGGTGGAAAAGCTGTTTTGCTTAAGGTGGAGCAAATAAATACATATTGATGAAAGATTACAAAAATCCAACTTTGGGATTTAGTCTTTGAAATAACATTTATCTCCAAAAGTCTCTTATTCGGACCAAAGCTGATTTTTTTGATGCAGTAAAGAGAGTAAAAATGTGAAATATTATTACAATATAAAATAACTGTTTTCTATTTGGATATATTTTAAAATGTAATTTATTCCCGTGACGCCAAGCTGAATTTTCAGCATCATTACTCCAGTCTTCAGTGTCAC
>NW_015514218.1:5726-6172 GCF_001515645.1 Sinocyclocheilus grahami | reverse complement strand
AGTGATCCAGCAATTTGCCAATGGGAAAGGGAAAAAATGTAATAAACAAATTAAAATAAATTGCAAGGTGTGTAACGATGAGGTGTGCAAACATTCAAGCATATCTGTACCTGTACGTGTAACATGTTGTAATGCTTGTATGTCTGACGTGTCGTGCTGAAACACTAAATGGGCGTTTACCTCAGAAGTGGGCCCTCTTTGTAAGTGAGTAATCCTTTCAGGCGGGCCACTTACAGCCAGTCTAGAGATGAAAGCTTGTCACTCACACCTCTCAACAATGACAGGTCACAATTAGTGTGCAGCCTCCAGTGAAACCACAAAGGAGCCCATATAAATGACGCATGCACATATCCACGCACAAAACCTCCATAAGTCCAACTCACACAATCAAAACAAACATATGTGTACATGTCACCTAATATACAAGCCTCCTCCCCTCATTTCTC
>NW_015514218.1:5195-5638 GCF_001515645.1 Sinocyclocheilus grahami | reverse complement strand
CTGGGAAAACAGAGATATTACAAGAGCTGGAGGATTCACAGGCGCCTACAGACTAACACACCATATTAAGAACCAAGGGCATTTAACAGTCATGTTTTGCTGCTGTTCTGTACATTATGATGATGATGATGATGATTAAATATTATATTATATTATTATATTATTAAATATTATAGCAATAGTATAATTTCTTTATTGATTTGTTTAATTTGTATAATTGAAATAATAAAATAAAAATCTTTTTAATATTATTAATAAATACCGTGTTTTTGTTTTACAGTACAATAGTAGTATTGCAATAGTAATATTTCAGAATTTATTTTGTAATTGTATATTTAAACAATACAATAAAAAATACTGTGAATAATAATAATACATTTTACAGAACAATATAAAAATTACAGTAATAATGTCTTTGCTTTCAAACAGTAAACCATGTTTTT
>NW_015514218.1:1487-3408 GCF_001515645.1 Sinocyclocheilus grahami | reverse complement strand
GTAATGATGCTGAAAATTCAGCTTTGCCATCACAGAAATAAATTAGGTTTTAAAATATATTAAAATAGAAAACAGTTTTAAAATTTAAATTGTAGTTAAATTGTAGTTCTCAATAATGCTGTTTTTACTGTATTTTTGATCAAATTAATGCAACCATGGGAGCATAAGAGACCCCAAACTTTTGAACAGTAGTGTATATTTAATATAATAATTAGTATTTAAACGCATAAAAAGCATGGCATGTATTGTTAAATTAACTTGTCTGATGGTGTTTATTGTCTAGTGCTGCTTTATTCAGATTGTTGTAAGAGGTTGTTGAATACACTTGAATTCCACAAAAACAAATCAATCTAAATTAGGGTTTTATTTATACCTGCCATCAATCTAGCCCAAACCGCACTCGCTGTAAAAGCCCAATTGTAATATTTATTCTACCTAGCACAGGCTGCTGGAAATCAAGATGCAGGTCTAATAATGTCCGAATCTATCTTGGGCTCAGAATTAACACCCGCCAAAGCAAACTGCCTTTGAGGACTCATAGATGCATTCAGTTGGCCTGCAAATTGCTTCAGCAGTGTTGTCAGTCAATTTGGCAGACTCGCCCGTGACTCTAATTGATGCTGAATTTACATATTGGTCACATCTGTGTAACAAATGCTATTTCCCTCAAAGTGAATAGCAGACGAAAGAGAATGGACAGAAGGGGGAAGGGGGAAAAGAGAAAGAAATAAACCTGTTCTTTCCAACCGAAACATCTGTGAGACGAGCCACTGAAGATACTGGCATTTCAGTGACTTTAAATTAAGACAGAACGTCTGGACAGTGTTTCATTTCAATATCCTAAACCGTGCGGGAGACAATTACTCAGCACCTGGTACAAATGTGTTTGCAATTACAATTCTATTTATAACTTGTAAAATAATAATAAAAACCCAAAATGTCAGCGCTTACATTATGATTAAGTCAAATGTTTTTGCCAAACAAATTAACTTGCTATACATAAGCATTTCAGGTTGGCAACAGTATTAAGTGAAATACATTTAGCGCTGCTAATAAAAGTTGATTCATTATTTTGATTCACCCACATACAACTATATATGTGTAAAATCTCAAAGCAGGTATGATGTCCTTAGCATCTGTTAGTGATGAGCAGATCAGCTTTTCACATGTAACCTAAGTGGCACCAAAATGGCAGCAATGCATTTTTAATGGCAGCCAGTCACTTGGGTGCCATTTCCGCAGCATGGGCTTCAGTGTCATTGGGCCTCCAGCAGCAACACGTAGGGAAGGAAGTGATATGATTTCTGCACTCTGCATAACTTAAAAGCCATAATAAGTCCAGCCTCAGCTTAATGAGTGAGATTGTGTCCGAGCTTGTGTATTTACCTTACAAGCCGAGGGGGGTCTGTGGCAAAGAAACTCATCAAAGGCCGGAATCTGATAAAGCACTTAATTTGAGCAATTAAGCCAATGATGGATTCAGTTAAGCCCTTTATGAGTTCAGGTGGAGCGGAGGACTGCAGGGTCCCAGCGGATTGGATTTGTGTACGAATTAAAGGTGGATGAGCTGAGGGGTCGTACTGTGCATGCTCAGGCTTTTCCATTTTGTATTTAAAAAGAAGGACCAAATTAACTGCTCATACCTTCATCTGGAGGTTTATCCTGCAGCGGCCCAGCTCAGTGATGGATAAGAACATAATGTGTCCCTGCTGTCTAATAGCAAAATGGCTGCAGTATGCTCTGCTCTCAGCTACACTTTTAGAATAATTAACTGGTGTGTACTATTGTGCTGTCATACACAGCCCTTCAGTTTGGGTCAGTAAGATTCTTTCTCTTATGCCCAGCAAGTCTCCATTTATTTGATCAAAAACTTAGCAAAAATAGTAATTTTGTTAAGTATTATTACAATTTAAAGTAACTG
>NW_015514218.1:0-1033 GCF_001515645.1 Sinocyclocheilus grahami | reverse complement strand
AACCTAAAATCTAACCAACATTCTAAAAGCTAGAAAACTCCAATTATAATCACAATAAGAACAATACCTCCATTAAAAAACAACTAATTAGATTCTGGATAAACCATGCTAATTAGTAATTTCATAATTGTTTGGAAAGCTATAATCATCCACAGTAATAAAAACAGTATTCTTTTTTCAAAACATGCTGCCCGACAGGTATAAAAATATCAGCCCTGTAAATAATGTGCAGCCTACTTTGAACAAGCATCACAGAATTAAAAGTGGCCTTTATTTGTCCACCTGAAACATGCATCTGTGTGGGCCTCTTAATGGATAACCCTGGCAAGACATGTTTGTTTGGTTTTCTATGCGAAAGTTGCTGTGTCTTTGTGTTGGTGTCATTATTTGCTGGTGTAATTCCACCAATTTACCGTTTAGAAAAAGCAGGATTAGAGAGGGAGCTATAGAGGAAGTTGAAGTGTACTATCGAGGGAGTGTTTTTTCTGGCAGATTCATCAGGTGTTGTTGAATAGAGAGCGTAAGGTCTTAACAAACATGCATCCTGCTGGAGTGGCCATAGGCCAATGCAGGGACACTTTTGAGTGGTGCCTGTGCATAAAAATGGTACGTACAGATAAGAATGAAAAAAAAACTCCAATGGACACTGAGATGGGAAGATGAAGATGTAGGACAAAAGAGGACAAAGCCTGTAAGAGTTCACAGAAAGGGGACTGACAGTAAGAGGGAAATATAGATAGACAGTGTCAAAAAAATAAATAAAAGTGAGAATAAGTACCAGGGATGTATAATAACCCTTATGCTCATCTTTCATAATTGAATAAATTGGCAAGAATTAACATTTGAAGGCCACTGTGTTTTTCTACCCAGTGTGATCTCAAGTCGAGGCCTCTTTGACATTGGTGACAGTTCTCGCAAATATGACAAAGAATGCACTCATTAAGACAAAGCCATGTGGGAAACCTACCAATGGCTGAAAATCAAACAGACACACACAATTAATTATGGAGATTTCAGCAGACAAGAAAGGTCA
>NW_015514217.1:4680-6173 GCF_001515645.1 Sinocyclocheilus grahami | reverse complement strand
AAGCGTTGGACATTTCAAACAGGGCAATGTGGAAGTGCCACAGTGATTACACTCTTTGGGGAAATCCACCTATGAATGCTTTACTTTAAGTTGTCTCAGTACATTAAGGTACAGATAGTGTTTAACATAAAAACAAATCACCCACAGCACCTGTAAAGAAGGATTCCTCATGAGAAATGTACATGATGTGTTTGTGGAAGATTGTCACACATGCCTTTATCCTCGAGTGACCTGATGGAGAAACTCGTCCGTCTTTGTTTGGCTGCCGATGGTCTTAGAGCAGAAAGGTCACCAATGTTTTCCTTGTTTCTCTCATTACTCCATTCACCCAAACACTCCTTTCATCTCCTGTCCTAATCTGGACCGCCCCACCGTTATGAAACATTAATAGTCCTCTACATCCCCCACCTCTTGTCAGTGTTTAATCTCAAGGGGGGAAGAGAAATACAGACGAAAGCAAGGGTTTACTTAAACACTGACAGAAAAACGGACGTTTGCATAGATACAGTGGATGCTCCACTGAAGGAATGACCAATAGAAATCACATTTCTCTCCGCTTGGTGTGTTTGTCTTGAGTTGCATCAGGAAGAATCTAAGCATTGCTCATCAATATGCTATGTTGAATTTTTTTTCTTTGGGAACACACTACAAGACCTTTTTCCTCACACTCTGATGTTAATGTTAATACTGCTTAATACGCACATGATGGAGATTTACCGCTGATTACAGAACCGGCTTTATTGACAAGATGCGCATTAAATATCGCATGCGATTTATCGTGCAGCCCTAGTTTTATATATCATGCAGCCCTAAATAAGTATAGGATTTTTTTTTTTCAAAAAATATTTTACATGAATATTTTTAATTTATATAATAAAAATAATATTTAAAAAACTTTAAGACAATGCACGGGTGAGCACACACACAAATCTTCTCACTGCGCGCAAGTTCTCATTCACGTATTCTGGCTCTTGAATGTTTAAACTGGCAAGGCTTAAATTTGTTTTATTGCGCATTTCAAGTAATATCAATCAAACTGCAGTTGGGTTGTTTTTTATTAAGTAATAATAGGCAATTTACAAAATTTAAGTTCATTGAAAGCATGTTTTTTTTTACATTTTAAAATTTTTATATTATTGCAAAAGCAGATAACTCCAACAGTCGTTTTTTGGCAAAAGCAGATAATTCCACATTTCATGTTTTAGAGTTTAAATAAACACTTGTTTAATCTTTGTAATCTCCTCAAATGACAAAGTACTTACCTGGCAGGAGAGACACCATGATCAATAAGGTGGTTCACCCAGGGTGAGGCTTGGCCATTGCACTCTGGTTTGTGCTGACCTCTGCGAATTCCCCAAATGTGGGAATCTTGACTGCATAATTTCAAAAAAAACAAAAGAAAAGAAAAAAAAAAAAAAAGGGGGAAGTCGTGGCCTAATGGTTAGAGAGTCAGACTCATAACCCAAAGGTTGTGGGTTCGAGTCTCGTACCGG
>NW_015514217.1:4173-4668 GCF_001515645.1 Sinocyclocheilus grahami | reverse complement strand
CAAGTAATATCAATCAAACTGCAGTTGGGTTGTTTTTTATTAAGTAATAATAGGCAATTTCCAAAATTTAAGTTCATTGAAAGCATGTTTTTTTTTACATATTAAAAGTTTGTATTATTGCAAAAGCAGATAACTCCAACAGTCGTTTTTTGGCAAAAGCAGATAATTCCACATTTCATGTTTTAGAGTTTAAATAAACACTTGTTTAATCTTTGTAATCTCCTCAAATGACAAAGTAGATGTCTGACAAACGTTGTTGTGGTTGTGATCATAAACTGTATGGATGTGATTAAACACAATACACAGAGCTTTTCCCTCACCATTGTAACGCGCTGCTTTTGCAAGCTTCCGTGAAAACTTTTCAGCTTTTATTTTCCTTTTTCGCCCTGAAGAAGATATCACAGGTTCATGAAGTTCGTTGAAATTATCCATCCTCGATCACTTTTAGTCAGCTAGCTTTGACGAAACTCCTCTCAGCTAGCACGTCTTTTCAAA
>NW_015514217.1:1921-2293 GCF_001515645.1 Sinocyclocheilus grahami | reverse complement strand
TGGTGGCTGACTAAATACTTTTTTGCCCCACTGTATATATAGAGAAACAGGCCTGTCTATTTGATGATTAACATTCTGTGAGCTTCTCTGTTTAGTATTTTGCAGGGAGACATTGAGTTTTCTATTGAGTTCATTCTGCAGCCTTGCTAGGGGGTATTTTCACTGCGCTTCTCCCCCCGTCATTCCCATCACCATGACATTACCAAAGTTTCTAGACCTCTGGAGTATTAATTGCCCCGCACTTTTCTACCCACCCGACTCCTTTAATCTTCTCTGCTGTTTGCGTCAGTATCCGTAGTTATTATCCTCACCACATAGCCCTGCTCGTGCTCCTTTGTTCCTCTGATATTCCTTCTCTCTTCATTCATTTCT
>NW_015514217.1:0-1621 GCF_001515645.1 Sinocyclocheilus grahami | reverse complement strand
GTTTGAAATCAAATGCAATGATCACTACTAGTCAATACTGGCCAAACTCACCTGATCAAAGAGCTGTTCTCCGGTTTTACATGCTGTATTAATTGTCCATTTGATTGTGAAACATATTCATATTAGATTATATATGCAAATTAGTATATATTGCACTAAAATGAGTGGTTTACAAACCTAAATGAAAGAATGAAACTTTACTGATCCCCAATTATTTAAATTTGCATTATTTATTTAGCCACCCATTATAGAATTGTAACATCTAATCATTTATTGTTGTTGTTGTTGTTATTATTATTATTATTAATTTTTTCTTAATGTTTTCTCACTTTTTTGTCACTAACATGAAATAATAATAATAATAGTAATTATTATTATTAAAGCATTTAAGTTAATTAAATTTACTTTGTTGACATTAATTTGGGGATTTTTGTGTTACACTGAAAACTGTGAGTTTAATTATTTGTTCTTTGTTCACAGCCCTAATATCATAATAATATTGATATTTATACGTATTTAAATTATTTACATTATTTAAGCACTCATTATAAAATTATGCAGCATCTAATCTTTTATTGTAATTTTTTTGTGGCTAACATTAAATAATAATAATAAATAATGAAAAAGTTGACATTAACTTGGGGATTTTATGTGTTAATGTGTTAGTTTAATCTTTATTCATGGTCCTAATATTATAATAATATATTATATGTATTATTATATAATTGAATATATAAATATATTTGTAAACTTATTGTTCTACATTAGGTCTCAAATATTGTGATATTTGTTTTTGAACAGCGACAACACAAGTTTTAATGTTAA
The DNA here is from genome assembly GCF_001515645.1 of Sinocyclocheilus grahami. Taxonomy (NCBI): domain Eukaryota; kingdom Metazoa; phylum Chordata; class Actinopteri; order Cypriniformes; family Cyprinidae; genus Sinocyclocheilus; species Sinocyclocheilus grahami. The sequence continues at coordinate 796 of NW_015514217.1, read as the reverse complement.
TTTGTAGATTTAAGACTGCAAGTCCAAAGTCATTTGAAGCTATTCAGCTACATTTGCATTATTTTTTTTCTAATATCTGAATAGACTAGACTAGAATGCTTATAGAGTATCTAATGTGAATTAACTTGAACTAGTACCCCATTATGGATGTTTCACCCATGAATTATACCTCAAATCATACCATGCTGTGCTAGTAAATCTATGAAAGGTCCCATAGATTTACATTGAGGGAGGAGCCCGAGTCACATCTTTGGATCATAGAGACTTTGAATGAGCTCATTTGACTTGGACCAGTCAGTAGCCACCCTAGCGACTTCATAGCAACCAAACAGACTTTAGCAACCACCTGACAATACCTTAGCTGTTATATTAACTCTCAACCGGTGTTAAAGACATGTCACACTGAGGTTTAGGATGTGTGTGAAAATTTCATATTGATGCACAGAGCTGCGGTGGCCTCAAATGAACCGTGCTGAGTCAAGTTATCAAATCTGAAAATGCAGATCGATGAATGAATGTGGATGCCTCTCTCTTTTCCCAGTCACCTTGTTCATCATTCAAAGGAAATGGTACTTTTTGGCCTATGCTGACAGGCAAAGTGATGCCTCTGAACTCTCATTTTGTTTGATAGATCGTTCGGCATCAGGAAAGCTGATCTGCATCTAAAGTTTGTCTTTCTGTGGTGTTCACTGTCCGGGTGCAATCTCTAGCCTGACCTTTTCTACACGGTTTCTTCATTTTTTTATGCCTGCAAGAGTGAAGTGTCACTACGGCTTTTAAGTAAAAAAAAAAAAAA
>NW_015514216.1:5112-6173 GCF_001515645.1 Sinocyclocheilus grahami | reverse complement strand
AATGCTGTAGAAGTATTGTTCATGCTTAGTTCATGTTAACCAAAGCACATTGTGTTGTACCTTAATTATTTGGTTCTGATATGAATGTCCTAATATACTGATGTAATACTGAAATGCTGTTGGTCTTTCAGGTAGCTGTGGTTTCTCTGTGGAGGAAGTGGTCGCTGTATGCATCAGTTTGCAGAAGATAGCAGAGCATGCGCGTGACTCTGAGGGGATTGGACGGTTCTTCCATGACATCATCATTCCGCACCTTCTAGGACTCTGCTTACAGGCAGCGCTGCAGAGCAGGGACGCTGGTCAGTGTTCGGCATGATCTCCTGCTGTATGGAAGTGTGTTTGTGCTGTTTGTGGATGTAACTGTCCGTGTGTGCAACAGGTCACCATAGTCCACTCACAGATGAGGTCGTTCTGTCTGCTGTAGTTCCCGTCATCAGCACAGCCTGTGCTGCGCTACAATCAGAGTGAGTCCAGCGGAAACAACACACAATTAAATTGTTTGATTAATTTGACTTTCAAATGTATAATAAAATTATGCCTAGGTATTGACACACATTTCATGTATCGTTGCGATTCCAATTCAAAGTCTCTTGAATTGATTCAATTTGAATTTGATTCATTTTAATATATATCAGGTGCATCAATTTCTCAACGCTGTAAGCTGTAATAAGCAGGGCTGCGCTTAGAGTGGTGTGCAGGTGCTCATGCGCGACCAAAATAAAGATACGCTGGGTAAATAAGTTCAGACCGCTCATTTGCGTACCGACATGGTTGACAGCTGTTAATGCATCTGCAACTGCTAATACTGTATAAGATTTCCATTCAAACTGAAAGCATAAATCTAGGCTATGTGCTGCCGGTTTCACTGCAAAACACTCGGCAGCGCTTGTACTTACTTGCCGGCAACCCGCCAAAATAAATAAATGCTGATTTCAGGTTTGAAAATGATGAAAATTCATATAAAGAAATCAAACAGTAAAAAGGAAAAAAATTAAATATAAGAATTGTATTTTTAGGTGTACTATAAAATAATTGTATTTTTATTTAATACTCACTTTTTA
>NW_015514216.1:0-1399 GCF_001515645.1 Sinocyclocheilus grahami | reverse complement strand
GTGTTTGTCATTTTTATTTTTTTAAAGTCTATTTTTAATATTTTATATTAGTATATATTATTTTTTATTTATTTGTTTTAGTTTAATTGTTTTAGTATTTTGACTTGATCAAAAATGGGAAATGTTGTAACAGCAAAATTTGTTGTTGTTTTTCCCAAAAATGAAAATTGTAATTTTGTCACTTTCATGTCGTTCCAAACCCATAAAACTGCTGTTTGTCTTTGAAACACAAATGGAGTTAAATTTGATAATCTCTAATTATTTTTGTCCATGCAGACAAAACTTTGATGCTTCAAAACGTTCATTATAAGTATCCATATCAATCAAGCTGTTTAATGCAAGTCTTTGTATTCTCAACAGATTAAATGTAGGCTTTTATTCACTTTTGTACAGGTGTCTAAAGCCCTGCTCTTACGGTACCATCCGCTATCAACAGCCCTGACCGACAAGGTAGTCTCTTTGTTTCTTCCTCTCTTTCCAGTCATGTCTCAGAGGTTCCGTGTTTGAATGCTCACTTCTGTCCTTCAGCTCTTCGCTCTGTTGAGTGACCCGGCGTTAGGATCTCAGGTGGCTGATGGTTTCTGCATCCTCATGAGCGACTCTCTGGATGTGCTCAATCGCAATTGCCACGCCGACGTGCGCATTATGTACCGACAGCGCTTTTTCGCTGAAAACTCGACCAAACTCGTTCAAGGCTTCAACTCGGCTGAGCAGGGTACCTTGATTACCACTTCCTGTCTAAACCCGCGGTGTGACTGAACCGCTCTGCTTGCTATCTAAACTGTTGTTTTTGTTCCACAGAGAAGAAGTCTTGTTATTTGAAGGCACTGTCGCACATTGTCAGTAACCTTCCCAGACAGGTCCAGCTCACAGAGCTTCCTGCGGTGAGTTGAATTTGTGTAAGTAAATGATTTCAGATGTGTTTTTTGAAAGGCGTCGTGTTAAATGAGTGTTGTGTGCTGTTCCCGGCCAGTTGCTGCCGCTGCTGTTGGAAGCGCTATCGTGTGCGGATCAGGCGGTCCAGCTCTCCACTCTGTCCTGCCTGCAGCCAGTGTTGCTGGAGCCACCAGCGGCCGTCAGGAACCAGCTGGAGGCGCTGTTCTCCCGCCTGCTGGCCCTCACCACCAGCCCTGCTATGGTACTGAATCAAACAGTGCATTTGATTTTAGTCAGTCTGACAACACTCGTCTGATTTTGACTTTATCTTCACTCCGACAGAAAGTGAGAGTTGCGTCGCTCCAGTGTGTTCATGCGCTCTCTCGCCTGCCTGAACATATGGTAAGAAAATCATGAGAACTTATGAACAGCATCAGTTAGCCCTAAATAGTGCAGTCATTATTACTTGATTTAAAAAATATGAATCAATGAGTTTTAAAGAAAAATAAATAAATAAAAAAAA
>NW_015514215.1:5961-6173 GCF_001515645.1 Sinocyclocheilus grahami | reverse complement strand
GACCTTTAACCTGTCAGCCGTTTTTATTCGCGCTTCGCTCTGCCCTTCCTCTTTCTCCTGCCGCTCTCGGCCGCTGCCGGTTTCTCGTCCGTCTTGCCGGCGTTTCCGTTACTGGAGGTCAGGGCTCCGTTAAAGGCTCCGTTATGAAGGGCTTTGCCGGGTTTGGCCGTGGTCTCGCGGCGGGGCTGGCGGCGGGGCGGCTGATAAAAGAA
>NW_015514215.1:4915-5538 GCF_001515645.1 Sinocyclocheilus grahami | reverse complement strand
AGCTGTATTTTCAGCATCATTCCTCCAGTCTTCAGTGTCACATGATCTTCAGAAATCATTCTGTGACCCTGGAGCACAAAACCAGTCATAAGGGTCAATTTTTTGAAATTGAGATGTATACATCATCTGAAAGCTGACTAAATAAGCTTCCATTGATGTATGGTTTGTTAGGATAGGACCATATTTGGCTGAGATACGACTGTTTAAAAATCTGGAATCTGAGGGTGCAAAAAAATCTAAATATTGAGAAAATCATCTTTAAAGTTGTTCAAATGAAGTTCTCAGCAATGCATATTACTAATCAAAAATTAAGTTTTGATTTTTTTACAGTAGGAAATGTAGGAGATTTACTAAATATCTTCATGGAACATAATCTTTACTTAATATCCTAATGATTTTTGGCATAAAAGAGAAATGTATAATTTTGACCCATACAATGTATTGTTGGCTATTGCTACAAATATCCCCCAGCGACTTAACACTGCTTTTGTGCTGCAGGGACACATATACTGATTAGCTTTTTCCAGGATTCTTTAATGAATAGAAAGTATTTAGTATTTATTTGAAATAAAAAATTGTATCATTTATTATAAATGTCTTTATTGAATATGTTTCATCTATAG
>NW_015514215.1:2051-2994 GCF_001515645.1 Sinocyclocheilus grahami | reverse complement strand
CCTATGACCCCTTTAATATTAATTTAAAAATATATATTTTTAGTAGATTGCACATTTTAAATTTATATAAATTATTGTATTTTCCCATTTTTTCAGTGCACCATTCATTCATTTATTTTTTAATTAATTCATTCATTTATTTAGACTCAAGCCATAATGTTACGTAATGTAGGTCAATATAATATATTTTTTGGCCTTTAGCAATTTAATTTCCCCATAAACAAAAGCTAAGTCAACTATAATATGGAAGCAGAATTTTCACTTATGATAAAACTAAAAACATCTTATTACAAATGTTCTGATTTAGTTTACTTACTATAAACAAAGACAACTATGAAACACCTTAACAGTTTATTGTGATGTCTTTTTAAAATATGCATCATATTTTTTGTTGTATACTAACAAAAAAATAATAATTAATGAATAAGTATTTTATTTTTCTATGGGGAGTGTTATTAGACAAACTGAACAAAACAGGTTTAAACTGAAAAACATGATTTTTGATTAGAGCAATCGAAAAATGCACTTTAAATAAATGATAGTCATTTCACTTTTTTCAGTGCATATAGCTAAATATTCAGCTCTTTGCAATCATCTGTGTCCTCACAATATTAATGATTTAATATTTGCACTTTGAAAATCACAGTTGGACAAACTCAGATCTCTCAGTTCATGGATGTGAATTTAACTGGCCACAGGATGTTGAATTGGAATGACAGCAAGAATTCAAAGAAATGATACCATTGTGGAATCAAACTAAACACATACTAATTTAAAACTAAACTATAATTCCTATTTATCCTGTGATATAGATTTTCTCAGTTGATTACACATATTTCTCTAAACTAACTTACTGTTAAAAGTATCAACACAGCCATCAATCATTCTCTGTGCAATTCAGCATAACAAATTAATATTATCTCATCTTTCTGGAAATGCTTAA
>NW_015514215.1:0-1077 GCF_001515645.1 Sinocyclocheilus grahami | reverse complement strand
GCTGCATTTCTCCAAACCTGATGAAGAAACAAACTCATCTACATCATGCACATTTTCATCAACTTTTCATTTTTGCCTGAATTATTCCTTTAATGAAAATAGAAATGGGAGTTATCAAAAGAATGAGCAAGAAACCAAAACTATGAATGTGCATTACAATATAAACTAAGATTATATCAGAAAACGACATTATTTTTCACATTTTAATCTATGTTGGCTGGTCTGATTTCATTCATTTCTCAAAAGTCTTGACTTCTGACCATCTGTGTTTCTGTCCAAGTGAAGTCAATATGGCTGAATCATAAATACCCAGAGTGATGGTAGCTACAACTTACTGCTAAATATAGCAGCAGTGGTACATTTATAGCACATTTAATGGACAGCACTGCACTTATCTGGTGTTGATCAATATGTAGTTTCTTATAAACTCGGGTGTTCTCATTATAGGCAGATATAAGAGATGAAAACTAAAACTTACAGGCTACACTGAAAAAAATGGTTACATCTAAATTAGCTGGTTTCCTTTACATTTAATATTGTTAAATCAACCTAAATACGTTTTCTGGGAGCCTGCCAGTTTGGGTGAGCTCACCTCTTTGAATATGAAGAAGTTAAGGACAACCATGCTGAAGTTGTAGATGATGAGGGTCTTCCTCAGCTGGAAGGGCTCTCGGCCCTGCATGTACTTGGGCCCCAGCCAGAGAAACAGCAGGTACGAGGAGCTGATAGCCAGCGTGGGGAGCGGAGAGTCCATCAACGGCCATTTCTGCACACGCTTGTCTACACACATACATCAGTAACTATAATGATAACCTCAACTATAACGTTTAAATGATCATTCTATATGAGAACAGCAAAGTCCACATCAGAGCTATAATGATGATGACTTTCAGAATGTGTTTTTCTTCCACCTGATGAGCGATAAAAACACTGACAGCCAATCAGCATCCAATGTGCTTTAAACAGCTTGTGCATTTAAAGCAGCAGACAACAAACCTGCCGCATACGCTTATAGCAAACAGAACGTTATCATCTGTTGGTGCGGATGCTAATATAGTTATCGTTATGAGTTTATTT
>NW_015514214.1:5262-6175 GCF_001515645.1 Sinocyclocheilus grahami | reverse complement strand
ACCAGCTCATCCAAAGAGAGGTGACATCCTATTATAGGAATGTAGTGGGTCTGGGCTTGGCCAGCTGAGGGCAGTTTGGGAACAGAGAGTGGCAGAGGGGCAGCTTCCTGGTGGGATCAAGCTTAATTAAGCCTGGAACAACAACTAAAGCCCTGTGGCTTTCATGAGGCTGAAACCCCAGCAATCAGCAAGCATGCTCCACTTCCCCTGGTCATTCTAACAGTGGCTGGTCTGTAATGCAGAGCACCACCAAGTCCACACAAAGAAGCAGAGCTAACGGCTAAAGGTCAACATCTTGCACAGTTCAAAAACTACACCTAAAATTAAGGCTTCTTAAAGAACCAATTTTGAAATGTACTTTTGGCCTGTTTTGCACATTTTAGACAGAATGTGAGTCCGTGCCGTTAGTGAGATACTTTCTGCAGGTTACATCATTACGCCAGTAGGTGGTGACAAATGACTGTCTTGAATCAAGTGAGTCATTGAATCATTTACTCAACTGCTTCTTAATAGACCTTTTACATAAGAGCTTCATAGAACAGTGCCATTACCTTATATCACAAATTCAGAATATTCTAAGATCTAATTGACTGTGTTGAAGCTATGTGCAGGAATGATTCATACTATTTATCCAGCAAATGCAACTCTGACTAAACCTGAGTGACTGAGCAGGACACAAAGAAAGCCTAGCAGTGAGCAGGACAGCAGCAATTATGATGTGTCATTCTACTGAAGTAAAGTGATTGTGTTTCCGTGTCTCTGAAGCAAAGTCATGTCAAACAGAGTAGGTTCTATTGCAGCAAAACTCCAAGTGCTCTGGCCTTCATCCTGCTCACCCCATCAAGAGGCAAGACTCAGAATCTGACAGCCACTTAAAGCAATGATAAGAGACATATCTTACAGGGGCTTGGAT
>NW_015514214.1:0-1243 GCF_001515645.1 Sinocyclocheilus grahami | reverse complement strand
AAAAAAATGTTATAATTATAAATAAACCCTCCGTTAGAATATACGATATTAGTCTAATTGCTTTGTAATCGGCTACTACTTTAGTAATAAGCTATTCATAAAAGGCCTTATTCTCAATGTCTGAATTGATTTGAGAAACTATAACATGCAAACATCCGACACTGTGGATCTAAATACTTCTTCAGTAATATGTCGCCATCATGTGGTTTGATATTTTACTGTGAACTTGTTGTGCGCTTAGTACTCAACGCCTAGCTTTTGAATAAAGGTATCACTTAATAATATTTTAATGATAGCCTACATAAACTCTTATGCCGGTAGATTTGTTTTTATTCGAGTAAAATACGAAAGACGAAAATGTTTTGATAATAAGGAAGCTGCTAATTATTTTGGTCCAGCTGATCTAGAATCAGATTTCACATTTCAGTTATAGTTAAGTTTTGCAGGCGGCTATGGGAAACTGATCCTAGACCTGCATTTGCGAGCGTTATCCCGGAGCAGCAATTAGTAGCCAGTGGATTAAGTGAGATATAATTCCTATCTGTGATCATAAATAAAATACTTGTGTATGTTGGAGGCATGACAGCAGAATATTCTTCGCGATTGCAAATTAAAAGACTGATTGGTAGGAATATGCTCGTGCTGCAGTGCAGGGAGTGAAATCTGCTTTGGCAATATCAAATATTACAATTCCAATTTAGGGTGATCTTATGTCCATTTTGAAAGTGCTTATCAGAACCCATATTTGCTGCTGATATTGAAAGCACTACTACAAGTACCTATGCCAAAGACGTCATCATCTCGCGCCGCGATAGCAATAAGCATGGCTATACAGAACAGTTCATTATCCAAATTGCAGTCTTTTAATGGTATATTTGCCATTTATAAGAAACAGGGTCCCACCTCCGCAGATGTGTTAAACACACTGAAGAAGGCGCTTTTAAAAGGTAGGCGCGTTTTTAATTTTGGTTCTGTTAGGGCATCTTGTGATTCGTTCTTTGCAGTTGATGTCAGTCCTCTGCATTGGGGGTTGATATAATCACTCATAAAATAATTATCAGAGCACTTTTTATTGTGTAACGCGTTTATCCTTACACAGAGGCAGGTGTTGCAAATCCCAATCCTCGCAAAAGGCACAAGCAACCTTTAAAAATTGGCCATGGTGGCACCCTGGACAGCAATGCTTCTGGTGTACTTGGTAAATATAATCAAGTATCTTCTTCTACTGTGAAACATTATGCAA
>NW_015514213.1:4664-6176 GCF_001515645.1 Sinocyclocheilus grahami | reverse complement strand
TATACTGTATATTCAGAGTTTATATCTCGGGTTTTTTTCATATACGTAACTGGTAGAATTAAAAGTTTGAATCATGCAATTATGACTTTTTTCGTAGAATTGCGAGATGAAATCTCACAATTATGACTTTTTTGTAGAAGTACAACCCATAGGAATAATGTATTGCTTTTCCCAAGCTCGGGAGACTTAGATGAGATTCTCATATATCTCTCATTTTAGTATCCACAGCATTTCAGATGTTTCTCCTAAAATTCCTTCAGGAGAAATGGAAGTAGACACAAATGAGACATGAGCAATATTTGAGAGAAAAAGAGTCAAAACTGAGAATGTGGTGGAAGAAACATAACATATCTCTTTATTGTCTTGCTGCAATCTCTATCAAGACTGCATTATATGAATATTTTATTGCTCAGTGGTTGCTCTTTCTAAACTCAGGAGACGTAGTTGCGATTCTCGTGTATTTCTCTTTTTAGTCTCAACAGAGTCTCAGAATCCTTAAGAGAAATAAAAGTAGACACAACTGAGACATGAGAAAGTTCTGAAAGAAAGGAATCCAAAATGACAATGGGAGAGAAACGTGTGAGATCTTTATTTTCTTGCAAGAATCCATTATAAACATGTTTTACTGCTCAGAGGTTGCTGTTGCATTTTTTATTGCAATGGTGTTTTTCACCTTTAATGGTCAGGACAGTAGGAGTAGAGTCAGGAGACGATTGGACGGGTGAGACGAGAACAGAAGCAAGAAAGTACCTTTAGCTGGGATTCGAACCCGTGTTGTTTGAGTTGCAGGTGTGCTTCACGTCGATGTGCTGTCCACAAGGCTATAGCTCTGACAGATATCACTCTACGCTCAGGATACTAAGGGATGATTCTCTTATACGTCTCACTGAGATATTAGCTTTGTCTTAAGATGTCTTCAGTTTTATTTTAGGAGAAACGTTAAACGTTTACTAATATTGTAAATACTAAAACTATCATTTAAATAGCATTAAACATTTCAGAATATCAATATTACTAGTTTAAATGTATCTTCAATGTCCAGCATTGTATACGCCACACTAGAAAGGAGTTACAAGTGCAAGATGTTTAGTATAAGAGCAATACCTTTTTTAACAAATGTAACACTAGTGTACCAGTTTTTTTGGCTTTGTTTAGTATTAAAAAGTTGTCTTGTACAGCACATTTTTGCATGCATGTAAATATAGGTTATGGTCTCCTCTGTTAAATCACTGTGCAATAAAACACTGTCTACATAAAACAACTTCAAATATGACAATGCATGTATTGACTTTGATGGAAATGGTGTAGATAAATGACATTGAAGCTAGCCAGAGGGAAGAAAAATTAAATAAAAAAGAGATCATTTTACCATTTCAAATATTTCTCCTAGACAGAAATGAGGTTACCTTAAGATTGAATGGAAACTTTTGCTTGACACTCTCGCAATGGTCTTCTTTAAAGCTTTATAAGAGATCTCAACAACATCACACACTGTATTCAGATATTTCTCCT
>NW_015514213.1:0-886 GCF_001515645.1 Sinocyclocheilus grahami | reverse complement strand
GTTTTAGAATTGCACGTTTGTCTCACAATTCTGAGTTAAAATCTCTCAATCCTAAAATTTTTCTTTAAATCGCAAGTTAATTTCTCGCAATTCAGAGTTTAAATCTTACAGTTCTGGGAGAAAATAAACTTGCATATAAACTCGCAATTACCTTTTTAATGTTTCTTTTTATCCTGTGCTGGAAACAGGATTCCATAGAACACAGCAATTTTACACTGTAATAATATTTCACTGTTTTCACTGTATTTTTGATGAAATACATGCAGCCTCAGTGAGCAGAATAGACTACAGAAGAGATGGTAAAAAATTACCATCTAAGTCTAAAAAAACATGGTAATACTGTAGTACTTTCTGGTACTTTTTTGTAGGTTGAAGTGAAAAGTAAACTATTAGTTAGCATATTTCTGTCTTGCTGGACTAGAATCAGTTTAATTAGTTGTTTATTCAGGACCGTGTGTGATGAGAGTTAGCAAGCTTTTGTGTTTTTCTGCCGTCTGCTCGCTTCCCCGCCGAGCGCCTCAGGTCACCACATCTCAAGCTTTTCGGATTTGTTTTGTTGCTAAATATCAGCTTAAGGTTTCACACGCGCGTCAGGCCGGAGAGGAGAAGCAGCGCGGTGCTAGTGTGTGTCAGTGGAAGCCGTCAGGAGCTCGTGTTGTTTTCGCTGTAGCTGTCATGAGAACTGCCTGTCGTCTGCCTCTTTATCATGTGTTTGTCACTGAAAACCCCCAGTCTCTCTCACAGCACTCACTAAAACACCACACTATGAGCAGAAACGAGGTTTTCTGTGATGTTTACGTGTGTAAATCTCAACAGGGTTGCTCTGATGTTCTCTGAGTGGCTGTGGTTCTCTGTAGGCCAGTGCTATTTTAGTAAAGGTTTTGTT
>NW_015514212.1:2612-6188 GCF_001515645.1 Sinocyclocheilus grahami | reverse complement strand
CACAAACTCCACAGGGTTCTATTTTCTGTTGGAAATTGCTTTGTTTTGATGTTAATGATGCAAACAGAGACTCACTGGTCCTGGTTTTCCCGCAGTTCTCTCTTGGCCTTGTCCAGGAGTTGCTGTAATTGTGTGTTTTTGTTGAACGCCTGCTCCAGTTCAGTCTTCATATTGCTGTCAGTCACTAAGATCTGCGGACCGTATGAAGCACAAAACCCCAATGAGTTTTAACAATTAATGTAGTGATCCGGCTTTGAAACAAATAAAGCTCTACTGACAGCATGTTGTTGATTAGCAAAGAAAATTCACACTTACACTAATGCATTTACAACTGAAGTCTATGGGTTTAAAAGCAGAAACGGAAGCAGAAGCTCATATTTTCATCAAACCACTTGTGTTAAAATGTGTGTCTTATGATCTTTTAAGTTATTTAATAAATCATCCTTGTAGTGGCAGGGCTACTGTTCAAGGCAGCAGAACAGGCTTCACATTACCGACGTAAATCCTGTAAAAAATATCTTGTATGCATTATATGAAATTTACAGGGTTTACTGACTTAACATGGTTGTGTCAGGAATTAAAAGACTGAATAGCTTTCCACAGACAAGATTAGTAAGTGATTTTATCACACAGTGACATGTCAACATGTAGTCAACTGGAATAAAATAAAATAAAATAAATTAACATTTTTAAAAAGGATTTTTGCATGTTTTCACAAACTGGGGGACAAGTGGAAATGGTTTTCTGTTTTGAAACCAGAATCAACATGATAAATAAATACATATTTTTAATATTTATTCATTTATTTAAATAAGTACATTTAATAATTGCTTAATGCTACCTCCAGCAATAAACAAAGAATTGCCTGAATTAAGCATAAGATCACATCTAGAGGACGTGAAAAATTAAGAGTTGAACTACTGTGCTGGAACCATATAAGGATTTGTTTCTATTTTTATTCATTAAACAAAAAGTCTTTCAATTTGCCACCAATGGGCCTTATAAAACCAGAACACATGTAGCTTTGTTCATATAAGTTGCAAACATGCATATGAGTCATACAAGGAGGATGATCGGTGTCATCTTGGGGCTATGCATTCATCTTACAGCAGCAATTTTGCTTCAAATGTCCCCTCAGGAATCACTACATCCTGTCTTAGCCATCGTAGCTACACTACACTAGTTATTCTTACTGTCAATCACATGATTAGTTTCTGAGTGACTCCTGCCCTGATACAGATACGCCTTAAATTAATTATCTTATAACTGCACATGGCTGATCTTAATTTAATGAGGAAACATAAAACTAATTATTAGATCTGAAACATACACACACTGCCAGCAGGCAGCTATCTGCTGCTCAAATAACCCAGTCCTCTAGGATATCCCATCAGACCATTCAGCTGCTGTTGCCATCATTATAATGACCACACATGGCTACTACCAGGTCATTTGAACTGACCTCTTGTGTCGCAGGATCTAAAGTTACTTCTTGAATAAAAAAGAACACATTAAAGTACTATTAAAAGTATGAAGTAAACTTCTAGAACCAATGTAAATCAAAACAATTAGACGTGTAGATAATTATTAGAAAGAATACAACCTAACAGTAACAGCATCACATCAGCTCAGCTAATCATCATACACTAGTGTTCAAAAGATTTTTTTTGTCTGTTTTTGAAAAAAAAGTCTCTTTTGCTCACCGAGGCTGCACTTATTTGATCAAAAATACAGTAAAAACAGTAATACTGTAAAATATTATTACAAATTAAAATAACTGTCTTCTATTTGAATATATTTTTAAATATAATTTATTCCTGCGATGGCAAGGCTGAATTTTCTGCATCATTACTCCAGTCTTCAGTGTCACATGATCCTTCTGAAATAATTTTATTATGCTTATTTGGTGCTCAAAAGTTTTTTTATTACCATACATTTTGGAAACAGCTGTGCAGCTTAAGATTTTTGTGGAAATTGTGATACATTTTTTCTTTTCAGGACTAATTTTCAGCATTTATTTGAGATAGAAATCTTTTATAACATTAAAAATGTTAATATGTTAACAGTAATAGATGTCTTTACTGTCCAAACTTTTTAACAGTAATCACAGTCTAAACACTGTCAAACATCTCCAAGTCCCTGACAAGGTTTACTCAACGCTAATGAGCTTAATTAACAACAGTCACAACGTCTCCCAGCAATACTGCCCACAACAACAACAGAGCTTATCATGCATGGACGAGCACTGAGTGGTATATGACAGTGTAAGAGGCCGTACAACGAGTGCACATTAAAACCATTAACCCAAACAGACATGCTGAGGGCCCCAGGTTGAGGGGAAACCCTCCCTCACAGGCTTCCATTTCCAGTGTAACTTAATTATTGATGGAGCCACACAGCCTTAATCAGCTTTCCTTGTTGAGACGACGGTTGCCAAGAGACCGCAGGAGGATATTTCACATGCAGGAAGCTTATGCAAACACGTAGGCTAACAATATTATTATACAGACACGCATGGCCATGCATGTGTTTACGTACATGAAGATAAAGAAACTCCGTATTTAAAAAGATATTTCCCACAAAATGAAAATTATTTACATACTTTCTTTTTTTTCTAAAGCTGAATGATTTTCATTCTTCTCATGAAGACACAAAAGGTGCTTTTCTTTCAGTCAACATCCTTGCCACTTTTCAATTTAATGAAAGTGAATGAGGACTGGGGCTGTTAAGCTCCAAAAAGGACTTAAAAGCTTTATAAAAAAATATTAAGTGATCATTGATGTCTTCTGTAGTCATATAATAGCTTTGTGTGAGCAATGAACATTAAGTAACAGAATATAAGTTGTTGTTCATTGATAATTGTCCATTCTGGTGTGCTATGAGAACCGAATCGGTCCAATTCATGAACGAATTAATGAACGAACTGATTTTGTGACCTAGATCAATGTTCACCGAAAAGATCCGATTCAAAAGCATGATTCGTTAACAAATTAGACAATCGACATCTCTCAGCAACAACATTCTAGGAAAAACAAGTGAATAGCCTGAAATTTCTATCAAAGTACTTCAGAAAACTGAAATATAGCATGTAAGTCATATGGACCACTTTCATGGTGTGTTTTTTGTCATTTTGGAGCTTGACAGGCCAAGTTAATATTTAAACTGAATAAATTAGAGCAAAATTCTAATTAATAATTAAAATTGTATTACATTGGCCAGGATTTTCCTCAAAAAGTCACCTTTTGTGTTCCATGAAACAAAGAAATTCATACGAGTTTGTAACAACATGAGGATGAGTAAATGAAAAACAGAATTTCATTTTTGGTGAACTGCCCCTTTAAATAAAGCCTCTTATTAGCTGACCTACTCTCTTTAAAATACATGATTATAATGATTATCGTCCATTTTAAACTCTTTTTTACAAGCACGCTCATTTCTTCACAAAGATACAGCCTTGTCGCTGTTATCTCCTCTCACGGTCTCGAAATATCTTTCTCTGTTACATTCTCTCTTTCAAAACACGCTCACAATCATGCAAAACTGGGACCGATACGCAAACTATGGGCACACACACAC
>NW_015514212.1:1893-2602 GCF_001515645.1 Sinocyclocheilus grahami | reverse complement strand
CACACACACACCCTCTCTAGATGTAGTTTCTTCATTCAGCAGACACTGCGAAGCGCTATTCACTGCTGGGAAATGCAAACTGATTTATTGAATACAAGCGTGCTTACCTTCACCCCACAGAACCCTTCATGAATGAGGCTTGCTTTGTGTTTGATGGCTGACTCGCTCTCAATAGACCTAGTGTTAGAAAACATAAAAGGAAATTGAATGAGCCAGAGACAGACTAGATTATGGCATGTTCTTAAGAAAATGTAAGAGGTGTATGCCAGTATGTTGCCAGGGTTGCTAGGGTGTTTTGAGTGGGTTTTAAGCATGTTTACATGGTATTCTTGTTGGATGCTAGGGCATTGCAAAAGTGTGAGTGGTATTCAGCATGTTACAATTTGTTGAGTATAAGCTTACAAAATATTATTAAATTTATCTCTCGAGTCACTCCTCCAATATTACAGCTCTTATCAGTAATAGCAGCCTGTTAAAAAGTAGTATAATGTTTGTCTTTATGAATGCACTTCACCAACTTATATTGTGAAATACATTTATAGGCAACTGTGAGGCTCTGTAAAATAAGAGAATTATCATACCCTTCTTTAAGTATGCTGTAAATAGCTTGTTTGGTCTGGGCATCCTCTCCATTTCCGTTCTCTGCACTCATGGTCTGGCTCTTTATGAGGTCAGGGGTCACCTGAAAAAAGACAGGAGCATTATTTTT
>NW_015514212.1:0-508 GCF_001515645.1 Sinocyclocheilus grahami | reverse complement strand
CCAAAGAGGGGACAGATACACAAAGAAGCCACAACATGAATTGAATCAAATCATGGTAGACTCTATATTTAAATTTTCAAATGAAAACAAGGCTGTGTGGGATAGATTAACAGTCTGATCAAAAGATTGCATAATTTTTAGGTTCTACAGGAAGTCACACTTAATTTCGCAACCTACATTCTCTGGGTTTTTTTGTCTACTGGAAATTCTTTGCAAAGAAGTTTTTTTCAATGGTAAGTCAGCTAAACAATCCGACGTTGGTTATAAAGCTTTACAACCCATTGAACGTACCTGTGATTCATGTAAACATGGCATGGAGTTTAGGGCCCACAAAACATTCACAAGAAATTTTTAAAACAAAAAACATCTCAGTGTTGTTACTTGACATAAAACTGAAATTAAATTAAATTAAAAAAATACTACAGTATATTAAAGAAATAAACAAAAATTGTTGAAATTGCTAAAAAATGTTGGCTTGGCAACTAAAGAAAATAAAATAAGCTATAGT
>NW_015514211.1:5278-6179 GCF_001515645.1 Sinocyclocheilus grahami | reverse complement strand
AAATGTCTGTGAGTAAGATTGAAATGAATTAAAAAAGCTATTTAGAGATCAATCCAAGTATTCGTCAAATATAATTTGAACAACTGAATGCGTCAACAGGAACAATGTCTACATTTCCCCCCGGCTCCGGAAGCCCTGTTTCAGGCAGACCCATAGTAGAATCAATTCACACAGTGGGGAGCTTGAAACCGTCCACTCGTGCCTCTCAGCTTAGTTTGGAAAAATAAGTCTTGAACAGTTTGGATTTCGAAGTTGTACGATGTGGTTTGCGACGTTCTTGCAGCAATTCAGTCATTCGCTATTTCACACGACCTCCACATTAACGTCGTTTAGAGATGATGTCGTGCGTGATGAAACGAGTTAGCGTTTATTAGACTGAGCTGACGCTGTTCTTGAAACACGTACCGCACGCTGGCAGCGAGATAACCATCTTTCGATGTGCTTATGCAGCTGGTATTTCGCAGAGTTAAGTTATGGTTGACATTACGTGACATCGGTCATCCTCGGCTGGACGAGCGTCTGTATTATTTGCATTCAAGTCCATGTTTAGAATGTTATTCAAATACTTGATGAAATATACATAAAATAGGCTCTTATCTGGTATTATGATTAATATGCTCAAATATGTTGTGGACCACTTACATAAAAGCTCAGCCACGGCAACTCCAGTAGATTTTATCCCAAAGTCAGGGGCCAAGGGGACACAGAGAGATATCGTGTCGTATAAAATCGAGACTAGCTTCCTATATATTATCTGTTGCTTAGATTAGTGAGCGAATTATTCACAGGACTTTCACGGAGCAACCTTTGAAAGGAATATATATTTAAATATTTGTTGTGTCTACATTTATATTAAAAAAAAAAGTGGGAAATAATTCGTAATTTGACGATGCACGCTCAG
>NW_015514211.1:3378-4700 GCF_001515645.1 Sinocyclocheilus grahami | reverse complement strand
GCAGCATAAAGGACTGTTTTTGTACAACTAAAATAACTTGAAGCGGAAGACACCGGAAACCTGCCACGTTCGAGTTACAAAATGGCCGCCTTACAAATAAAGTCAACAGGCCTACAGATTAGAACTACGTATTTCAATTCTTTTGTTCAGTTATATTGCTAATATCAGGGTGTAATGATAACTTGTGGTTTTTGCGTATTTATGTGACTCTCTTGGATGTGGCAACTGTCAATATCCATTAACGATACATTTGCAGTGTGTGGCCCGTAACATCCTAACAGCCAGTTCACACTGTTGCGTTCATAAAATGTTGCATCTTCCACATGCAAGTGAGCTTTCTTCGCTTTGACCAGTTAATATTAAGCATTGTGATGCTGTCTCAAGTCCCTTACACTCTATAGAAGACAGCTGTGTGTCAAACCGGATCATGAATTCAGGGGCTGAGGTTTGTTGAACATGTCAGTGTGGCTGTGTACTGGAGAGTGCGTCATACTTTGCTGTGTGAGTCATCAGATATATTGTTAGGCTCAGGGAAGAGACGGCCCCTGCTCTCCGTCCAATCAGAGTTGGCCTTGGGTTCTTACACACACTCTTATGTGTCTCTCAGTATGTGTGTTTGTGTGTGACAGATCCACTGCCCGCTGATCACACATCTCGCATCCTGCCACACGGTGAGGATTTGCCAGCCAGCCGCCCAAGGACTGGAATCTGTTTGCCCAGTATGCCAGTGTTGACATGACACCTCACGATTTGATACGGATAAAGCCAGGAACCTGCAGAAATAAAGTGGAGCCCCTGTGTTTGTGGATTAAACAGTTATCACAAGGTAAACAAACCATTGAGTCTCACCGTGGAAATGTAACGAGCCTCTGTCTGTAAACTATAACATGTGGAGACAGGGAGTAGGAATCACAAACCTTGCTCTAACACAGCAGCAACAAACCTATCCATAACAATACAAACGTTTAACACATTATGATTTACAAAAGTTTCCATGTGTTCTGGTTTTCCTGAGACCCATCCAGCAAAAATGCACTGAAACCTGTGGATGAGGCAAAGCAAAGAAATGCTCTGGCAGGTTCTGTAAACAAGCCTTTGACGCATGACTAATATTGTGACGTCACAACAATAATTGTCTTTATTATTTAAAAAAAATAGCACATGTCTTGCCATGCAAAAAATAACTATTCAAAAAAGGGGCAAATTATTTTTCTAAATTAATCTCTGAAAGATTTAATCAAACTAAAGATTTTGAATGATTAAATTACTCGCAAGAATTAACACTGTTTATCATTGTAATAAATTAACAACAACAACAAAAA
>NW_015514211.1:1654-2248 GCF_001515645.1 Sinocyclocheilus grahami | reverse complement strand
AAAAAAAAACTTTCAAATTAACCTAAATTACATACAAATGTCCTTATTGGCATCACTTGCATTAAGAAGTTTGAAGGAAATGCAACATGTGCTGTATTCAAAAAGTTCACAGGTCAAACTTCTACATTACATCTCCTCATCCTCCTCTGACAGGATTCCAGGACAGGGTTCCATGGTTACAGCAACACCCATTCCACTGCGCCCAACGGGCATATCTGTTACATACGTCCATACATTACTGCATGGACAGTAGCACTCCACACTGGACAAGAAACCCCCTTGATTGAATCCACCTGAAATGGAATAATATTTATATTTGTGCATTTAGCAGACGCTTTCTTCCAAACCAACTTCCATTGCCTTCAAGGTATACATTGTATCAGTTCATGCATCTAGCTCACCTAACACATAAATCTTGCATTGGTAGACCGTGACTCCATGTGCACTGCGGCAGTGGTTCATAGAGGCCATGGGCTCCCACACGTCTCGAGTGATGTTATATCTCTCCATCGTTTTGAGCTGGGTTTGACCATCATAGCCACCAACTGCATAGAGGTAGTTATCCAGACACATCACCCCTACAAATAGAACAAA
>NW_015514211.1:1304-1525 GCF_001515645.1 Sinocyclocheilus grahami | reverse complement strand
CACAGCTACCATATAGCTTCAGAAAACTTGGAATAAACACTATTGGTCAAAAGAGGTCTCTTATGCTCAACAAGGATGCATTTATTTAATCAAAAATACAGTAAAAACAGTAATGTGAAATATTACAATTGAAAATAGAGTTTCTATTTTAATATATCTTAAAATGTAATTTATTTATTTGAGGGCAAAGCTGAATTTTCAGCATCATTACTCCAGTCTTC
>NW_015514211.1:738-1108 GCF_001515645.1 Sinocyclocheilus grahami | reverse complement strand
ATGTCACAAAATATTTATGTTTCAAATAAATGCTGGTCAAATATTAAGCATTAAAATCCATTTCCAACATTCGTAATAATAAAAAACTATTTGAGTCCCAATAATAACTGACCACTAAAATGAGCAAAACATTACAAAAATCTTATTTATTCCAAACATTTCACTGGTAGTGTATGTATCCACTACTTTCATGATGCTTATTTTTGAGCTGGACAGCTCCTGGTCCCCATCCATGTTCATTGTGTGGAATAAGCAATTTGAACATTCTTTAAAACTTAACTGGCTTTTTTATTAAATAGAAGAAAAAATACAGTTTTGGAACAATATAAGGGTTTATAAATCATGGCAGAATTTTCATTCCTGCATGAAA
>NW_015514211.1:0-210 GCF_001515645.1 Sinocyclocheilus grahami | reverse complement strand
ATTACTCCAGTCTTCAGTGTCACATGATCCTTTAGAAATCATGCTAATATGGTGATTTGGTGCTAAAGAAACATTTCTGATTATTATCAATTCTGTTTCATATTTTTGTGGAAAATGTTATACACTGGCATTCAAATGTTTGTGGAAAGTAAGATTTAAAGAAATAATAAAATTAATACTTTTTAGGATGCATTAAATTCATGTGATATG
>NW_015514210.1:5072-6180 GCF_001515645.1 Sinocyclocheilus grahami | reverse complement strand
CAAGTGTTTCTTTTCAAATAAACTTTTCTTATGTTGTTTTAATGACATTTAATCATTTCATAACATTTTCAAGCATGTTTGGCTCAGCAGTATCCAAAACAAAGGTGATTTAAAGACTTTAAAGGAACAGTCCAACCAAAATGCTCACCAATGGATCCTCTGCAGTGAATGGGGGCCGTCAGAATGAGAGTACAAACATCATCACAATAATCCACAAGAAATCCACAAAACTCTAGTCCATTAATTAACACCTTGTGAAATTAAAAGCTACATGTGTGTAAGAAAGAAATCCATCATTATGTGTTTTTATCAGCTGTTTGGACTTTCATTCTGATGGCACCCATTCACTGCAGAGGATCCATTGGTGAATTTAATGCTATTTTTTAATCTGTTCCAATAAACAAACAAACCCATATAAATCTTGGATGGCCTGAGTGCATTTTCAGCAAATTTTCATTTTTGGATCATTTTTGGAATAACAATCCTGATTGACCCCCTATTGTCATCCCCGGCCAATATTTGCATTTTTGAGCGTATGTTTATGCAATGTGCATTAAATAATTTGTCAGACATGACATGTATCTGTACATTTTAACAGGCATGGTATAGCACTGAGTGTTAATTAACCTAGCAGGACAGGAAACCATGGCAACTGCACAAGTCATTCCAAAACCCAGTCAACGGAAACTGCCGCCTTCGTCCTCATTTGCACCTCAGTCATTTTATGTTAAAAAATAGCTTTACATTGTAGCCTACAGTATATTGAGTGTTCAATCACTGAGTGAATTGCACCTTGTTTTTCATTCTCCGACCAAAAGGTCAGAAAAAAATGACCCTAACTCCAGAAAATGAGACACATCCATCATTATAATTTCTGTGAGTTCTATCAACTTAAAAACTGATGCTGTAAGTTTGTCCTCATACACAGTTAAAAAAAGTTTTACAAAGTTTTCTTAGTCTGATCAGATAGAAGATAGAAATGAAAGTACAAACCTAATAGTCTGCATAAAATTGAAAATGGCTTGACTTTTGGATTAGGCTTGACTAATGACTATGTAGCAGGCCTACCCAGTGTTCGAACTATACCGTGGACTTTGGGGGAGCCCAC
>NW_015514210.1:3256-4756 GCF_001515645.1 Sinocyclocheilus grahami | reverse complement strand
TATAGCCAAAATCCGTCAAAATCCCACCAAAATCCGTTGCCATAATTTATCGTGAGAGGCAAAAGGTTACATTTTTGCCGCATAACATTGGTTAATGGAAACGCCGTCATTTCGCAATACTTTTTTGATCAACATTCAGAAAATATCGCCAAAGTTTTGCGCAAATCTGTAATGGAAACGCTCCTAATGACTTACAAAGATACATAACAGCTACAAGTGTATGCACTACTTGCTTTATGCAAGCACTATATAGGATATATCACTATACAGGATTTACCCTATTATACTTTATCGACATGAATTGATTGGTGAAACAACAAACAGCCACCCACAAATAGTCTATATACAAAGCATCAGGCTGTCGTTGAGTTCACGTAAAAAACGGTTAAAGTTACTCGTCGTCAGGCTACAGAAGAATACCATAATTCCTCCGTTCAATTAGGCCTAAGACATCGAGAGTCGCACAGATCTATAACAACCCAGCCACAACACATAATTGCGAATAACATGCCTTACCTTAACACAGAATCGACCATAGAGTCCAAAGTTTATATTTTTTCTACGAATCTTTGAGTTAACGTACTAAACATGAGTGGAATTTGCACCGCAGCGCCCCCACACCTTGATGCTCATGACAAGAATAGCATGTATAGTTATCTTTATTGAAGTGAATTAGGTTTAAATCGCCGTCATGCATGAATGAACGATATTTTTGCAACTTTACACATAATAATCCACGATGACCACATTACACAAAAATGAAATTGCATGTCAAAATAACACATTGTCAATATTTTTTGAGACCCCCCAAAATTTCACAAATCACGTTTTCGGGGGAACCCATGTCTTATTAAGGGGAGCCGAGCTCCCCCTAGCTCGCACCCTGGGCCTACCACCTAAGACTAATGTTTTAGTATATTTTGATTTATTCTATAGCTCTTTTTAAAAAGTTTTTATGATTTGTTTTGCTATGTTTGTTTATGTTAATTTTTTATTTTTTGTTATTACATCTTTTGATGCTATTCCATCCTTTTCTATTGTTTTAGCATGTTTGGTTAGGGTTGTTGTTTTTTGTTTAGGTTTGTGTTGTTCTATTGTTTTGTTTTAGCATTGTTTGTTTAGGTTTGTTGTGTTTTGTTTAAGTTTTTGTTGTTCTATCTTTTTTTTTAGAATTTTTGTTGAGGTTTTTTTGTGTTTTGTTTAGGTTTGTGTTGTTCTATTGTTTTGTTTTAGCATGTTTGTTTAGGTTTGTTGTGTTTTGTTTAAGTTTTTGTTGTTCTATCTTTTTTTAGAATTTTTGTTTAGGTTTGTTGTGTTTTGCTTAGGTTTGTGTTGCTCTATTGTTTTGTTTTAGCATGTTTGTTTAGGTTTGTGTTGTTTTATTGTTTTGTTTTAGCATGTTTGTTTAGTTTTGTTGTGTTTTGTTTAAGTTTTTGTTGTTCTATCTTTTTTTAATAGAATTTTTGTTTAGGTTTGTTGTGTTTTGTTTAGGTTTATGTT
>NW_015514210.1:1459-2664 GCF_001515645.1 Sinocyclocheilus grahami | reverse complement strand
GCACTTTGTGCTTCGATTTCTTTCACTCTGCTCCTGAACCCCTCTGGCTCTGGGCAATTTGCTCAATCGAACGGTTATAAATTACATTTAGCACAGAATACGTATCAGTTTGCTCTCATGCACTGCTGCTGCTAGTGTTAGAAGTTTTCCTGTAATGCAGTTGTTTACCATTTATTATTGTTAGTGAAAGAACACCACTGTTGTCCAATCAGATCAGCGTTTCTTTAATGCTGTGTTCTTGTCTTGGCAGACATTGACCATTTTGCTTGTCCTGTCTAATTTGATGGGTTCTCCTGTTCTTCTGGCTTTATTTATGGGCTCTTCATGTCAGCATGGTTCATATTTATCTGCGCTTCTGTCTAATATAAATAAACCTGAGATAGCTGAAATGAGCTATAGCCTGGCATGTTAGTATGAACTGAAGCAGTTCGTAGATTATGTCCAAATATATCGTCCATCCCGTGAATTATATTTGCATTTCATTAAAGGAGATATTCAACCAAAAATTAAATTTTTGTCATCAATTACTCACTCTGTTGTTTTCCATGAAGCAAAATATATTTTAATGAATTATACATGTCCATGCAATTAAAATAAATAAGAACTGGAGCTGCCGAGCTTGAAAAAACAAGCAAAAACATCATAAGAAAATGCAAAAAGTATCCTGTATGACTTGTGCACCATTGAAAAGATACTGAAAAAAAGATTTTACTAATCAGATAATGTGAATCATTAACTCTCAATCGACATGTCAAGAAGAGCTAAATGTCAAGATATTCAATGAATAACTTAAGTTAAGTTTCTTCGTCTTTTAAAGCAAAGCTATTATATGACTTCAGAAGACTTGGAATATAGTGCACAATTCAAGTGCACCACTTTTATGGCGCTTTTGCATCTTTTTTTCAGTTTGAAAGCCTTTGGACAACATGAAGGTTTGTAAATAATAGCAAAACTACAATTTTTAGATGAACGACACTGTAAAAAAAATAGTTTTCAAAGTTGTAAATAAGATTATTTTTGTAAATAAGAGTACACTTTGCAAGAAAATAAAATGTTAGTTTTTTTTACTTCAAGATTTCATGTTTAATTCAGTGGATTACTTGATGTTTGTTTGTAATTGTGAAATTTACTAGCAGTACACCATTTTTTTTTCACTGAAGTACTTTTAAAACATTCCGATCCTCCAGTAATGTAATGGAGAAGAT
>NW_015514210.1:0-1168 GCF_001515645.1 Sinocyclocheilus grahami | reverse complement strand
CATTTTTTACAGTGTATTCCAGTCCAAACATAACCATAGATGTATTTGATAAAGCAGGTTTTATGTTTTCAGAAGTTTATTCAGATCCTTATGCATTGAAGCTCAAACTTTCATCAATGGATTAAAAAAAAAACGTAGATATGCAAATGTTTACGGTATGATAACCGTGCATGTTCAAACCGTGATAAACCGCCGTACCGGTATATCGTTACAACCCTAATTGAGACCAGTATAGCTCAGGGACAAATTGAGGGATTCATATCACAGTAGACCCTGTGTGGGTATTAGCAGGTCTCATGCTGATCTGAGACCTGTTTGCTGATTCTTATTAAAAGATTTGGAAAATTACTGGTATGCTTTCAGGTTTAGAGCACTTGAATTTTAAATATTTTCTAGAAAAAGCGTAATTTTTTTCTTCTTTGGAACATCCAAAGAAGAAAAACACTATATTTGAAAAGAAAATATTATTGCGTACTGTCAGCACAACTGTGTCTGGTTTGGAGTCGTGAACGCACATGTCTGGTAAAGCAATTGTAGCTCTGGAAAGTCTGATTCATTCTATTGAATCAGTTAATTCTACGGTTCTTTCTCTTGTATGTAGCATTTGAAAGTCTGATTCAATGTAGTAAATCAGTTTGTTATAAATGGTCCTTTCTCTCATATGTAGCATTCGAATGAAAATGGTTTCTTTTGGATGATTCTTGTAAATGAACACATTCAATAAAAAAGATGAACAGTTTTTTTAGCAGAATATTTAGTTAATCATTGTCTTAGAGTCATATAAATTATGCAGTAGTTCCTAGTTTTTGTAGCTGTGCTAAATTTATCTTTAAATTGTGTTTTTATTTTTTGTTCAAATGAATGTGACTCTTTATACAGTATATAATATAATTATATAACTATTACTATAATTAACAGTCATACATTTAGAAATCTGACTGTAGTCAAGTATAAACAGATAAATAATTTAGGTACTTCATATGTACATTGGACATATGGAAAGACTCGTGGAAAGATTCATTCTATTGAATCAATTTGTCACAAACAGTCCTTTGCTCATATGAGCATGGGAAATTCTGATTCTCTCTAGTGAACTGGTTCCTTCTGAATGGTTCACTTTCTCATATGAACTTAAAGGGGTCATATGATGCGATTTCAAGTTTTCCTT
>NW_015514209.1:3225-6180 GCF_001515645.1 Sinocyclocheilus grahami | reverse complement strand
GGGGGGCGGGGGGGCGGGGGGGGGGTATTAAAATCACACACCACACACGGACAGATACAACCCAAAGGACTATGTGATGAAAATTCAAAACAAATTTGAAATGAATGGGAAAAACTTTGTTCATTCAGTCTTGAACTATATAGATATATTTTTGAACATGGTGATGATGAAAGACTTGGTGGAATATTGAGAACCATCAGTCATGGCAACTATATAAAATACTGTTCTAGTAAATTTACCTGAAATTAACACTGGAAGTTGGGAAGTATTGTCAGAGGCATGATGAGAAGTTGCTCCCTCTCATGCCTTTCAGGGGAACCACCATGATATTGAGGAGACAAATCGCTGTTGTCATATAATAAAACATTTACGGACAGCTGTGGTTGTACACGAAAGCAGGACACATTTCGCATTCCCCACAATGCATATTTACTCTGTGTTGGGTGTATTTGTGTTAATGAACTCGAGTGCTTGTGAGAGCTCTAACGTTAACAAACCAAAGCTCAAGTCACAGGAATTAAATGTCAAATATGAGGTTAAACATGGGGAATTACAAGAGTATTTAAAAATCTGTGAGTACAATGTGTCCGTCTCTTTTTTGGGTCGGACTGTGGGTTTTGTGGTGCCGTGTGGTGCCTCCAGGTGGCAGTGTGTTACAGGGTGTGGTAGTTACGATCCTTGGATTTGCAGAACTTGTAAAGGAAAAAGATGACAGCTTGAAGGCCAAGGACTAACACAATTCCACCGATGAAGCTGGCGGCATCAAATGTGGATGATTTGGATGGAGAAGGAGAAGGAGCGGGAGTAGGAGACGCAGACGTGACATCTGTGGAAAGGCCAAATTTTCAGTGAAACTTAAAAGCATTAAGGAAGTGTTTCACTCTTTTAGAGAGAGCTGTACATACTTGTGACGGTGCTGTTTTGAGTTGGAACAACTGCTGTGGTGGGGGCTGTTGTGGTAGCTAAACAGAAAAAAGTGCTGTTCAGAATCATTTTTCTACCTCAACAATAAACAGTAAAAAAGCAGACACATCAAATTGTATAGCCTGTTCTGTGTTATGAACGGATGCAGGTACATTTTTATATTTTATGGCTCTTTATTTATATTTTATGGTTGATAAAATATTGGCATTGGGCTTTGCAATTGGCTTTAAATTATGTAGGTATCCGTTCTGAGGTGTGTATGAATGCAAAGGAGATGAATCTGGATGGCCGTACCATTGATGGTAGCGTTTGTGGTGGGGCTCACTGACGGGGCCGGGGTCGGCTCTGCAGTTCAGAAAAAATGCACATATTAAACCCACATCATCCCAACATACAATTGGCCATGTCATATTTGCAACTTTATTTTTTTGCAGTTGATGAGTGTAAAAATGATCTTAAGATAGGACACGACGTACCTGTGCAGTTCATACTGATGCAGCCGACTGTTTGGTTCTCAGCACTGCCGTTAACACACTTCGGAATCAGATTGTCTGAAATGTAATGAAAACAAAACTATTTATAAATCAATCTAAGGAGAGAAAAAAACAACAACAACAACAACAACAAGACCAAACAGTCACTGTGCATTTGAAATGCAAAAAAAAAAAAAAAGGGAACTTGCTACTCAAATTTTCTGAACTATTTCTTGTTCAAATAATCCTTGCTGTGCACCAGAGCTGGAGAAAGAAAAAAAATGAAACAAGTTAATCAATATTAAATCAATATTAATAACCGGTAGCACATGAAAAAAAAACATACCATACTGAGTAACAGGTTTACTGGTCTTTAAAAATAAAAGAAAAAGCTAAGTGGTTTAAAAAATAAAGGCAAAAAATAAATAAATACATTAAAATAAAAATAATAATAAAATGGATTATAAAAATGAAGAAAGAACTGGGTGATCGTATCAATGAATCAATCAACCTTACATACCATCAGATAAAGAATAAAATCACAAACACTTCCTGGACTCATAAAGAGGTTATGACCCAGAAATAAGTGGATGAACTGACAGTATGTCATATTGACATAAGAAAGAGATAAAGAGAAAGAGGATGAGGAAACAAGGAAGATTTTCCAGGAACCTCTGTGTCACTATCAGCTGGTTTCCATTTAGAGTATCCTCCCGTCACACATGAATAGCATTGTGTGCAAATACGACAGACAGCTCAGCGCAGAAATTCCTACTAATAGCAATAATTAAATTTTTACGCATTGTTTCGTAATCCACTTTACCGACACTGTTGTCTTCCTCATGTTTGTCATTGACTTAAGTTCAGAAAGCCTCGAGAGTCACAACAGTCTAATTCACTAACTGTGCGTACACACATATGTGCTTAAATTCTTGTCACACAGAAAACATATACACCAATTAGTTTATGCTTTAAATTATTTAGAAATTAAATACTTTACCATTATAGGAAAAAAACAGAATGTAGAACTACAAATCACGTAAAATAAATAAATCTCAGTATCTATGGAATTTGTTAAGATCGTTAAAAATAGTAAAAAAATCATAATATTATATACATTTTCATAAATCAAAAAACTATGTTCTCAATGTTTGAAAATAACGTAGTCTAGGCCTGTATAAAAGATATTTGGCTGTTGCTACAACTTGTGTTGTTTTGTGACTCAGCCTTCTCTTTCAATACGAGTGTCCTGAACCGTGACATGCTTTGAATATTTTATGTCAAAAGTAAACTGAGCCCCACGAAAACATCTTAACAGGTGGGTTAAACTATAGATCCGTGTATGGAAGTTCATTGTGTTCTTTATGGCCTCAAAACAGCCAACACTGAGAAAGAAATGTCACATGCTTTTGTGAAAGGTCAAACTCTCGTGTTGAAATTCCATACTATGACAACACCAAGATGTTTTCAATTCCTTGCTTTCTGAATAAGTGCTTCACTTGCAAAAATGACCATGCATTCCACACTGCTTCTCAGCCCTCAGCAGTTTGTACAGACA
>NW_015514209.1:1174-2093 GCF_001515645.1 Sinocyclocheilus grahami | reverse complement strand
ACCGATATGGTGGCCGATATATCGTGCATCCCTAAAAATAATAAAGAATAAGAATACATATATATATATATGTGTGGCACAAATCTGTAAGAAAAGCACTACATACATACTCTAAACGGGTGTGAGATTTTGGTCAGAAGTTTACATACATGCTATCAAGTTATGATTACATCAGATAAGGTTAGCAAACAAGTCTAATTGTAAATCTAACATCTAATGCAACTGATGTATTTGTTGCGCAAACATTGCACCTTCCAGGTCGTCTCACCTTCCTCCTACACCCACAAAGAGCCATACATCAATAATTCACATGAGCGCATTTACAGCTTATGTCACAACACGTTGATTTAGCCTGAACATTGTTTTAAACAGGCCATGAAAACCATAGCTTTGTAGAAACACCCTCAAAACGAATCAAAAATCCCGTCCTGAAAACAGATCACCAGCATTTACCCCATATTTTGTACCTCGACACAATAAGAAACTCAAAATTATTCGCAAACCTATTTCTAATAATCTAAACACTCTGCAACATTTTAACCTGATTATACTAGTCTGCACTACAGGAGGAAAGACCCAGATATTTCCAGTAAGTTGTTTCATTGAATTGGTGTAAACCGATCGCGTCATCTCTGGGGAGTTGATAGCACAATGCTAACGCTACTGGCTTTGTTGTAGGGGGAGGTGCGGTTACAGACACTATACCTGCTCAGGCCCGTCAGACCACTTCTCCTTACTGTCAAGCTCTCATACTTAGAGAAACAATACAGACTATCTGAATGTGGAGAATGACAGCTGCTGTTTAATTTAAGATCGAGAACAAAGCCTGTGAAAGTGCAAAGGAAGTGGTTTATAACTGTATTGTGGTAGACAGTTTAATATAAATGACCTGCTTCACTATTAGCCAGAGGACAGATTT
>NW_015514209.1:0-831 GCF_001515645.1 Sinocyclocheilus grahami | reverse complement strand
TAAGAGAGTATTGATCTGTAGGTATTGAGTGTGGAACAGTGTGCCACTCCCCCCACCTACATTTCCTGCTGGTACAGAGAATCAAACCCACAATCTTTGGGTTACAAGTCAAACTCTCTAACCATTAGGCCACAACTGCCATGTACCCTAGTGTACATGTATCAAGCACTCTTGTTTGCCTTAACCACCTGCAGAGTGTTCTGATAACACTGCTCTGATCTGGCTGCATCAAGATAATCGGCACTCAGCTTGACACCACGCTACACACAGTCATTCACAACAAAATGGCAATGGGCAGTTGCAGCCTGACTTGTAACCTGTAGGTTGTGGGTTCGATTCTCAGTACCAACAGGAATTGTAGGAGTTCCACCCTCAATACTGAGCAAGGCACCAAACCAAAATGACGTTTTTATAGTATGTGTGTGTTCCATGTATGGGTTACCATACTTGGCCTACAAGACACATTGTCACTTAAGTAAGTAAAGTAAAGTAAAGTAAATAAATAAATAAAAAGTGATCCAACAGTGCCAGAAAAGGTTATTATGTTCTGTTAAAACTTATATGCTTATTTGCAGCCCTGTAAAGATATTTTGCATCACATGTGGACCCGGTAAACGTTATTCTTTTTTTCTTTAATATTTGGCACATTTGCTGTCTGACTTCAGTGCAATGACTTTATGCTGGGCCAAAGTGAAAACCTTACATCTGATTTTTTGATGCACCTAAACTCAAAATCATTAAAAGTTTAAGATCACCTATGTCTTAAAACTAAATAAAACAAAATTGTATTTTATTTAAAACAATATAAGAAAGATATTTCATTATTCATTC
>NW_015514208.1:5215-6182 GCF_001515645.1 Sinocyclocheilus grahami | reverse complement strand
TTGTTTGTTGTAACATTATTCATTATATTATGTGGCCTGGGTGATATCATCCAAATGGAAGCTCTTTTCAGAGGTGCAGCAAGTTATTATATATTGATGAAAGCTTATGAAGACTTTTTTTCCCTTTGGAATAATGTTCAGAGTGTTCGTGAAGCAAACTGTGAGAACAGGCCATTGTGAGATCCTTGTGTCGTGTCGTGTCTCATACATAGACCTGCTCGTCTGTCTCCTCATATCTTGGCATGCGTGATATTTGTTCATCAGCATGCATAATTACCCATCACAATCTGTCATGCCAGATTTTGTGTGAAGGAGACTAATTAAGTGCAGATTGATAACAAGCCTCTGATTTTTATTTAGCAGCCCAGTAAGAGGTATAGGGTCAGCCGGGAATGTTCCCCAACTTAGAATGGCACAAAATCGTGATTTGTTGGTCGTCGGACTTGATAAAAATACATTGAGATGTTTTTGTGAAGATTAGGGTTTTTCACATGTTAATTTAGTGTGACTGATTACAAAAACATGATGAAAAGTAATGTGATAGGAAATAATGAATCAGTCCCTCTGACCTGTACATATTTGGCAATAATAACAGAGCGATTTTTATTATTATAATCATTTGAATAATTCATCTGCATATCATGTGGTTAATCCATTTCTTAAATATGGATGATTAGAATTCAGAATTAAGATTTCTATCAATAATTGTCTATAATAAAAACTAAGAACAGAAGGACATGAACATCCATGTCGTTGAAAATGTCTTATTATGCATTGAGTTTATTTGCTTTTCTGCAATTTTGATTTTAATAAAAAGGCCTCTTGATGGTTGTGACCATTACAGATAATGACAGTCACGTCCCAGTTAATTGCTTTTGTTTCATTGGAAGTACTTGTATGCAGCACTACAACTTTTCAGTATTTCTACATTTCAATTAAACCATTAAGCTGAGAAGACAGCATCTGT
>NW_015514208.1:2586-3450 GCF_001515645.1 Sinocyclocheilus grahami | reverse complement strand
AACTGATCCCCGAGGAACCCCAGTGACAAGTTGATGTGCTTTGGAAAAAACAGCATTAACATCCTGCTAAACATCTGATTTTGTGTTCTATATGAAGAAAGTCATACTGGTTTGGAATTACATGAAGGTGACTTTCATTTTTGTTTTTCCTCAGTTTTTTTTTTTTTTAATGAAGACACTGGGAATGTTGATATGGAACAATTTGAATAATCTAATGCAAAGTCTGATTCTTCACACATTTTAGCTCAGGCGTCGTTGAACCTTTCTAATACATAAAAATGCTTTTAGAATCACATCTTCATTCTGTGTTAGCTGTAAAATTAAGTTTAATCAACCTGTTGTCTCACATTTGATCATTTCCTTCTTAGTGTATTGTTAGTCTTGCCAGTTAGGAATAATAAACAATAAGCAAACTATGTTATTCACAATATAAATTTTACAATGGTGTGACCGGCAGTCGACAATGAACCTGAAAACCAATTTTATCCATGAGCTTGTGGATTCTGTTCTTTTCCACCGCTGTAAAAGCAGCAAATCAAATGCGTACATGGAATGTATTATTCAAATATATTTAAATTAAGTCAGTGTATTCAAATGGCAACAGCAACGGGTGGGTAACGCTGACTGCATTATGTGCTGAGGTATAGCTTACTTTTCTTGTTGCGATGAATGCTGGAAAAATGAATACACATATTCAGCCATCCAACATGTTGTCTCAGAATGTTTCACATTAGACAGTTTTTGATTCCAGAAAATAACTGTTCACTTTAGAATGTCCACAATGTGTTATCATTAGTCAGTTATAGAAATACCAAGCACTGTAAGCATCAGTGTGCCAGGTTTGATATTAAAGTCTTTAAAATA
>NW_015514208.1:0-1879 GCF_001515645.1 Sinocyclocheilus grahami | reverse complement strand
GTCATATTTCATAACCAGTGCTGGGTAGTACCTGATTACATATAATCTGGATTGCATAATAAGATTCCAAAAATTCCAAAAGTGATTGTAATTAGATTATATTACAATTTAAAATACTTATAATCAGACTACAGTTACATTTTTATTGTTTACATATTATTCACATCATGTGACATGCAAGTAAACAGGTATAATATTTCAGATTGTAAAGTGTTTTATTTTGATTGTTGAAAATCTAATGTTATGTTCTTAACAACAATGAATGAAATATATTTTCTTTCTTTTTGTATGTTTATACCAATCTGGTATTTTTATAGCAATATGGTATATGAAGATTTTCCTACTTAAATCAATATGATAAACGAGATAGGTCAAAAGTAATCTAAAAGTAATGAAACAGTAGTCTGATTAAATTACATGAAATGCATAATGTAATGTATTACGTTATAACTACAGTTTTTTTCTTGTAATTTGGAATCAGTAATGAACTACAATTTGTAAGTAATCTACCCATCACGATTTCCCCTATTTATTTTTGAATGTTACAAGGATCACAGGCAACAAGGAACCCATCAGAGCTAAAGGACAGCAGTGCAACCCTCTGTTGTATGTCCTACATGGGTCACAGTCACCAACTGCATGCAGATAAATCATTGATTACACTGATTCATTGATCGCAGGGACCTCTGGGAATTGAGCGTCAGTGGTACCAGAAAGGTAGTGAAAAAAAAAGAATGAAACAAACAAGATTAATAATAAAATCCCTTTGGGAGCTGACTGCTAAGTGTTGTTGACAAAATGCATGGTTGTAAGGAGCAGATGAATAGTCTTCAGAAGCTGACACCATGGGGGAGTGCTATATTGTTGTAGCAATAGAAAAGCAGCCAGTGCAGCACCTGTCTTTGGAGTCCGGCTGAGGAAGGCCCGCACATGCAAATCGCATCCCTCTCCGAGGCCACTCAAATGAACACTCACCTAATGTAAGCGCAGCACAGGGGGCCAATCAGTATGTAGCCATACGCTTCTAAAAAGCGTTGCTAGGAACGAGGCAGCTAATTTGAATATGTTGATTCTAAGGCAACAGGTGAACATTTGCGAATGTACCTAACAACAAATGTAGATGAAGTCTCCGTGATGTTGCCATCAGCAGCATTTTTTGCTTGGCTTTCATATAAACTGTTGCATTTAAATAATTAAATATTTCACCACAAAAAAGAAAAAAGCACATGTACCACAACCTATGGATGCCTGTTTCCAACACGGGATAAAATAAATTTTTTTTTTTTTTTAAATGACTTTTTATCTCAAGACTTTCTCGGGATTCTGAGAAAAAGAGTCAGAATTGCGAGATATGAACTCAGAATTCTGTAATTCTCGTAGTTTACATCTCGCAATTTTGCGTTTATATCTCACAGTTCAAATTTTTCTCTGAATTCTGAAATGGTAATTGCAAAACCTATAAAAATTAGTTTTTTATTCTTGAAATTATGAGTTTATATTTCACAATTCCAACTTCATCTTCTTAGAATTGCAATTTAATATGGTGTCCCGTCAGTTTAAAGCTGTCATATTTGATCAATTCAGTCAGCAGGTGAAGATTTGTGAATATAACAAACAATGAATGTGGATGAAGTCTCTGTGTTCTTGGGATCGGCAGCATTTTTTGCTTGCCTTATAAATGAACTGTTGCATATTTGACCATGGGTGCGCTTGAACCAACCTCGCCATTTCCACTAAATACAAGGGAAGTCTTGTCTCACCACCTGCAGACATTTATTCTAGAAAAACACACATTAAGCAGCTGAAAGTGATTGGAGCATGACCACCACTCCCTCGGCCCGCCTCCTTAAGGCATGGCCTTAATTGGATTTTATGAGCT
>NW_015514207.1:21665-25700 GCF_001515645.1 Sinocyclocheilus grahami | reverse complement strand
CACTAGGTTTAAAGTTAATATACCCGTTGTGTGTTCTCTTTTAAGAAAAACCTGAGTATTCAGATGCTGATTTCACCTATGGTAAGAATGTCTGATGCTTAATTATACCCCTTTAAATTAAAATGACAGGACTGTGAAATGATCATAAACTCATTTGAAAATGTGTATTTTGTGAGTGTGAATGTTGGACATTTTATTGCGTCTTATTTTACATATCTCAAACTAAGTAACAGTCCTGCTCTCAACAGCCAGTAAACAGAAGCTAAAGTTGTGCTTTACAACTATTAATGCAACGTGGTTTTTTTTTTTACTTTTGTGGATATCTTGTTTGTAACTATCTGTGTGTGCGCTTATGCCAGATTATGAGTTAATCAGAAGAGGTGGGCTGATCTTTGCAGCTGTTTTGTTCTGTTTGGGCATGGCTATCATATTCGGTGAGTATGTCTAGGTTCATGCAATCTACAGCATGTCATTTCTGCATACATTATAATAAAAATACAAGCAAACACAGGAATACACGCACACATCGTTTTTTCCTTGTATAATCAAACGTTATCTTCTTTTCTGGCAGGCAAAAAGCTCAACTGTGGAAACAAGGCGTCTTCTAAGTAAGGCACATAAAATATTTATACAATAAAAGATACAATAAAAGACACACACACATTCTCCCTCTCTTACCTCTTGGTGTGTCTTCTCTATAGGCTTGAAGACAATGGTGATCTTTGACCTCTCCTTCATTAACCTTCACTGTGAGCATGCATATGCATTATCATACATGGTTACATTTTTGGCAAGCATATGCCTAGCAAGCATTACATCATGTTTTAAAAAATAAGTGTCATGACTTTCTGTCAAAAAGAAAGCTTTTTTAAATGACTTTTAAAAGGTCATGGTCTTTCTTACTTCATTATTTCAGAAACCCTGAATGCATTACAGATTCGCAACACATGAAAGTATATTAACAGAATGTTGATGGAAAAGATCCCCATTTATTCAATAACCAAATTCCAGTTCTCTTGCTCCGTTTTCTGCAGGTAAACGGACACCTCAGTAAATTCACCAAGGATGACCATTTTTTCAACGTACAGTGAAGATTTTTTTTCAGATAGTTAATTCATAAGATCTATGTATACTGTCACAATAAAATAAAACTCAAATGATCCTTTCTGTGAAATCTACTACAATTTTAAAGAACACTGTAGTGTGAAATAGTAGGCTATACGTCAAAATCTTGATAACTAAAAGCGAGATTTGACAATGAGCAGTTATTCACATGGTTTCAGAGCACGTGTTACACTCAGACGCATTATATTTTAAGATATTGCTTCACACAGTTATTTTTAGAACTGTATATACGATCACAATCATCTGCAACAACATAGTCTTTGAAAGGATGCTGCTTCGCCTTTAGGTCGGGCCTGCGTCCGCGCGCGCTAGAGCTCGGCTCTTGTAATTGGCTCAGCGCTGTGCTGTTTTCCATGCGCCACTGGGCGAGTCTCGGCTGTCTCAGTAACCCCCTTTTATCCTCAAAAAAGGAGAGCGAAAGAGGGCAGGCTCGGGCGTAGGGACCGCCATTATTGGGAGGCTTGGACAACCACTTTCACCCTCACGCACAATATATATATATCGTAACGTTTAAAGACATGCGTGGGCCAGATTGCTCGTGATTTGGCTACGAAAAACTGGATGTTTTGTCTCAGTGTAAAGGCATCGCTGCATGCGGTAAATCAGCATTTTATGGCCACAACAAAGGGCATCATAACAGATCAAAACCAACGTGCTTAGGCCGGAGGAAGAAATTAAAACAAGCCTTTTTCTGCACGGAAACGACTGGCCTCCGAGAAAGGACATTCTTTGTTTGGATATGTTTAGCCGTCGGTGGATTTTCACAGCCGTTTCTATGCGAACGCGAGATCAGTAAGTTGCGCCTGACAAAAATATCCCTTGGAAACTGCAAGTCTGTCAAGCCACAATCAAACTGCCCCCACGGAATTTAATGTCCTCGGCTTTTTACGTAGTCTTTTGTTTTCCTTTCTTTATGGTTTCCAACAACACTGACCGAGCCGGTTGTAAGCCCTCTTGTGCTGGCCTGGAAGAGGGGTTGAGAAGGGAAAGGGAGGACGGAGAAAGACACTGGTATGTATGTGTATTAACCCCGGTGTTTCATTAAAACAAGTATTAGCGAGCAAAGTAGACCGTGTCACCTACGTGACAGATTTCAGGCGTTTAAGAAGCCTATACATCGAATATCTTTAAATAAGGAGTGGAGTACCTAGTAGCTACAGAAGGAAAATTGTATCTACAAATACAAGTGAGTAACGTTACTGTCTATTGTGCAGGCAGCGCCTTGGTTGCACTGAAAACGGATTTATCTTGCACTCTAATAATCTCAGAATGTTATAAATTGGCAGACTATTTTCTCACGTGATGTGCACCTAGTTAGTCGCTATGTAACGCTGCATTGTAGAATACACCAACGTAGATGAGTCGCGCTAATTTATTATAACTGCATACTCTGATTTAAATACGTGAGGAAAATGTCAAGAGTGTGTAATTTCTCTTGCAGCAGCACAGAGACAGCTGAGCCGCTCATAGGAAGGCAGTTCTGAACCATGACATCCCCATTACGTAGCTTTCTTGCTTAGGCTATGCTGGGCCTAGGCTTTGGGAGTGAAATACTTTAGCAGTTGCTTTTTTTAGGGTTCAGAACTTCACATGTGTATTTTGCTTGAAGAGTGTGCGTAGGATGTCTTTATTTTGCCATGCACATACAACCACAACCGTGCTTGATGTATATTCAAGCCATATATTTCTCAGTGTATAACAACTCAGTAGGCTACAGCAAGTACAGGGAAGTCAGAACATCAGGTTGTGTCTTGGTTTGTGTTGAAGGTAAGTCTAAACAGCTGGTAGACTCAGATATCTGAGTCGTTAGCACCCACTTGGACTGCACCTGACCCGACTGTGGATCGCCTACTTTGAGCTCTGTAGCCAGACAGAGTCTGTATTTGTGTTTTTAAGTCTACAACACCAGATATTGCATGAGGATTCACCAGCAACACATTTCCTTCATGTGGTACTGTACCACTAAAAGTAAGCAGGAGTAATACATCGTCCAGGAATAGCTGTAGAAAACGCTAAATGTTTAACGCAAATAACGCAAAAATTTTGTTATTTATTGTATTTGGTACAGCACTAATTAAGTGATGAATAAAGATTTTTTTAATACTGTATTATGCATTCATAACAATACAACAATGTAAATAATGTATGTGCCTTTGTTTTGCTGCAAAGTGCAAGAATTGTCAAAGTAATCTTGTTTCTATTATTTTTAAATTCTTTTTTTCAGTAAATTAAATAAATGATTACTGATTACATTCTTTAAAAAATGTTAAATGTCACCCATTTAGTTGTCTAAATTACAATATGCATACAGTTAATACTGGTTTACCACAACTGCATACAGTATGTGACAATGCCCTTAGATAACAGTTAATACACCAAAAAATTCTGTGAGAATGTTTTCTTTTGTGGAATACACTAGGTGAATTTAAGAATATTCTGCCCACTCTTTTCAGTATATTGAAAGTGTATGAGGACTGGGGCCGCCAAGCTGCAAAAAAGTAACATGAAAGTAACAACGTAAAACAACTTAAATTCCGGTCTGTTTTTCAAATAATGGCTTTAGAAGACATGGAATAGCCCATCACATCAGCCACTTATGGTGCTTTTTTGTCCTTTCTGAAGCTTGAAAGCTCCAGTCCACATTCATTGTAATTGGATGGAAAACAGCAATCAACTACATTATTTAAAATTTTCCCCTTTGCATTTCACGGATAAAAGACAGCCATATGGGTTTGGAATGACATATAAGTGAGAAAATGACAGAATTGTGGGTGTGCTATTGTGTTTGAAATAATACAAAGATGGTTAAAGAAAGAAATCAATAAATGCTGTTAATATTCTATTCACAAGTTCTTATTTGTTTATATGTGCTTGCTGTTAGATCATGCTCATAAAATACTTTGAAAATGT
>NW_015514207.1:19517-20422 GCF_001515645.1 Sinocyclocheilus grahami | reverse complement strand
ATCCCGAATGCCTATCTACAACCTCGTTGTTGTTGGCCTGTCGGGAACTGAGAAGGAGAAGGGGCAATGTGGAGTTGGCAAATCATGCCTTTGTAACCGCTTTGTCCGCCCTAGTGCGGATGACTTCCACCTTGATCACACTTCTGTGCTAAGTACAAGTGACTTCGGTGGCCGGGTTGTCAACAATGACCACTTCCTGTTCTGGGGAGAAGTGGGGAGAATTTTGGAAGATTGCGCAGACTGCAGAATGCATGTGGTTGAGCAGACCGAATTCATTGATGACCAGACGTTCCAGCCCCATCGCAGCACAGCCTTACAGCCCTACATCAAAAGAGCTGCCTCCACCAAACTGGCTTCTGCTGAAAAACTTATGTACTTCTGCACTGATCAGTTGGGACTGGAGCAAGACTTCGAACAGAAGCAAATGCCCGAAGGCAAGTTGCAGGTGGATGGTTTTCTGCTTTGTGTTGATGTCAGTCGTGGTATGAACCGCAACTTTGATGATCAAATGAAATTTGTCACCAACTTGTACAATCACTTAAGCAAGACAAAAAAGCCTATTGTGCTGGTTCTCACTAAGTGTGATGAGGGTGTGGAGCGATACATCAAGGACTCTCATACCTTTGCCATTACAAAAAAGAACTTGCAGGTTGTTGAAACGTCGGCACGGTCCAACGTCAATGTTGATTTGGCTTTCCTTACCTTGATACAGCTCGTTGATAAGGGAAGAGGTAAGCCCAAGATCATACCTTACTTTGAGGCACTGAAACACCAGAGTCAACTAATTGCTTCTGCAAAGGACCGCTATGAGTGGTTAGTGAACCACATTGTGAAGAATCACAATGAAACATGGCCCAACGTTAGCCGACGAATGCAGACTTCACCTGAATACAAGGAGTATGTAT
>NW_015514207.1:0-212 GCF_001515645.1 Sinocyclocheilus grahami | reverse complement strand
GCCGAACATACAAGCAGTTTTCTTGACCTGAAAGGATGATTGAAACATCAGAACTAAATCCTAAATTGTGAATCAAATACAGGGCCTTACTTCAACATTTTATGGACCCGTTTTAAAGAGTCTGCCTCTGTCATCCTTTGGGGCATAGCAAGATGAATGCCCGTGTACGATGATGATGGCTAAAAAGCAAGAATCCCGAATGCCTATCTACA
>NW_015514206.1:1907-6186 GCF_001515645.1 Sinocyclocheilus grahami | reverse complement strand
GTTTTTGAAAGCATGGGTAAATAAGCACTCTGCAGTTTCTAGTGCGGTTAGCAGACTTTTGAGGGGTGAGCTGAAAGAGTCAAATGCCACATCAATTCACCTCACATCATATGCTGGGAACTAAATCCCAGTCTTGGGTGAACTCCAGGTCCTGGTGAAGTACAAAGGACAGTGGACACTTCATTGATTGTAGTGAAATGGGACATACCTACTCAGCTAAGCCTGTGGTGGAAATCGGTAGCTTGAAAGAGAAGCCAGTGGGAAATTCATCCCTCGCTGAAATAACAGACACACACAAAGAGCTGTTTAGAGATGGATATGAAAGGATCTGTGGCTCTGAGAACAGAGGTATTTCTCAGGATGAGAGAAATGTCGGCAGAGAGATCAGATCATTCCCAGGTCAGCTAAACTGCTACGGAACAAACATTTGTCAAGCATCTGTAGCCAATCTCACAGGTCTGCTGCCTCCTCTTCGTCAACTTAATTGCAAGCTGATGCTAAATAGATATGGTCTCTACAATGTAATGTGCCTAGTATTCACTGCTCATTACAGCATTGAACTAACAAGGGTTTTATTTGTCATTTCTGAGACTGACTTGAATGATTTTTTTTTTTTTAAGCAAAATTATATTTCTTTAAAAAAAATGGTCAATTAAGTAAGTACAGAAGAATCTTTTGAAGATGATTCACTTCCTTCAACTCAGTATTTAGATGCACTTTGGCACCAATTCAAGCTTTGAGTCTGTCTCGGTCTCTATCAGCTTTGCACATCCGGCCACTGCAATTTTTCCTCCATTCTTCTTTCCAGAGCTATTCAAGCTCGGTCAGTTTGCATGAAATTGTGAGTGGTCAGCTTTTTCTAAAGTCTACCCATAAATTCCCAGTTGGATTGAGATCTGGACTCTGATTTGGCAATCAACACTGTTGTAGTAAGCCATTACTGCAGAACTTTGGCTTCAAATCTGAGGTCATTGTCTTGCTTGACAACAAATGTTCTCCCAGCTCATGGTGTCATACGGACTCCATCTGTTTTTTTTTTCTCCAGGATTTCTTTGTTAATCGCTGCATTTTTGTACCCTCTACACTTTTCCAGGGCCTGCTGCAGAGATGCAGCCCAACGGCCTGATGTTGCCATCACCATGCTTCATGGTAAAGATGTTGTGTTTCTGATGATACGTTTATGTCAAACAAGCTCAATTTTGCACCATAGAACCGTCTTCCAGCTGGCCTCAGAATATCTGCCCAAACCGCAGTCGAGATGTTACAGTATATGAAATTTTTAAAGTGGAATTCTCAACCACCAAAGCTTGTAAATTTTAATTGGTCTCTTCTCGTTCTTCCTCAGTCACCCAGGTTTGAAAATGGTACAGTGGTGCCAAACTATTTGATTTGATTTGATTTTAATTTATGTTTTATTTTTATTGATTTAACTCTACTCAAGAGATATTCAGTGACTCGGAAATCTACCTATATCCATCCCCTCCCTAAGCATTTAAATTACTTTTGCACAGATGTGCTTGGAGTGTTATTTTTCTTCATGGTGTCAGTTCCACTATAATATTGACTCACCAGACATTGGACCTTCTAGATAGATATGCATTTATACTACAAATCAAATAAATCTACACACACGTGATGCCCATTTAATTATTCAAATGATTTGCAAAATCCCTGACTGCGCCAGTGATGCTTTTGGTTACTTGTGAAATTCATATTTGGACTTACTTTGTAGAGATCAGTTGTGTCTTTAATATCAGAAATATCAGAAAACCTTTAATATCAAAGGCTTCTTCTTCTTCTCGGTCTATCCATAGGAACGAAGGAAGGAAGGAAGGAAAGAGAAGACGGTAACTCAGTGGTAAAAATACCAAAGCATGAAGTAGTCTTGTGGTGATTTTTATTTTATTATTATTTTTTGGTACTTCAATCGGGCTCAGTAAGAGGGTTGCCCACTATGATCCAAAGAAACCATTAAACAGAGTTGTAACAGTTTGGTTTCACAAGTTGTACATAATAGATTTGTTACCTTTTGATTATGAGAGAGAACACAGAAGCTCAGATCATGTAAAATAAATATTTCTGAAAGACCAATTGACCCTTCACAGGCAGCTTGATTGACAGGTGATCTTACCAATCATAATGCCAAATCCGCCATTTTGTCTGAACACCTTCAATACCTTCTGATGTTCATTCATGTTTATTTTGTGCTTTAAGTAAATATGAAGAGATGAACGATTCACATGCCACTTGACCTGAGGCACTATAGCGATCTGTCACAACACATCACAAAATGGTATTTAGTTTTTGAATTTCTTAAAAAATGACAAAATTTAAAGAGACTTTGTTTCATACCAAAAGTATCCTGCTCTGTCTTGTCTGTCAGCACGTTGTTTGTGTTCTCTTTGCTCCTTGATTTATTTTTCACTACATGAGAACAATTTCACATTCATGTGTTTTTTTTTCTTTTTTTTCACATTCTCAAAATATAACCCTTTGGCTGAAGAGTTATGTGGACATGTCTAATTTTAGTGGAGTTTAATCAGTTTGCTTTAGTTCATTCTACATGAACTATAGAAGTAGAGAAAAAATAATAGATAGATAACACTTTATCTCAACATTTTCTCTCCCATTGCCGAGCCCTGTGCGAAGTACGACTGGAAGTGTGTAAACATAAAACATGCTGTTTAAAAATGAAATGGTGTTAAATCAAAATGATTTGTTTAAATAAAGTGAACAGCCTCAATTTTATTAATTAATAAATTTTTTGGAGTGTAGAACCAGTAAAATCGGGTTTGATAGTGTTGGGTCAAACAATCTCAGCTTCCCATGCATGTGTCACACTACGAGCCAGAGACACAAGGTAAGGATGCAAACAAGAGGGTTTATTGAACAATGCAGAGAGCAAGTTGATGACAGGTGAGTCTGAGATGCTAGAGAGTTCTTGGGTTCTTAGCTCTGGGTAGTTTGTTGGTATCCTTTGCAGGTATCCGGAGAGGATGAGAACGGGATCGTTGGAGATCAGGATCGATGGAGCTTCCAGGGGTAAGTAAACCACAAATCAGATAAAGGTAGGAGTCAGGCTAAGTTCAAGCTGGTGAACGGTAGACTGGACAGTGAGGCAGTGAGAGGAGTGCAGGGATATAGTGTGCTTAATGAGTCTGTAGGTGCGGGAGATCAGTATTCTGGTGATTGCGATCTGGTGTGTGTCGGGGCTGGTGACTGAAGTGACGTAGGTGACTGAAGGCAGAGACTCCCTGACATTGCCCCCTGCTCCAGGGGAGGCGACGAGTGCGGCCTCGACCTCGGGGTGTGGGACAATTAGGATGGGTGCTGTGAAACTCCTCCAGCAATGATCGGTCTAGTATATCATCCCGGGCCACCCAGGACCTATCCTCTGGTCCGTATCCTTCACAGTCGACTAGATATTCCAGTCAGCCGCCCCGTTGCCGTGAATCCAGAAGGTCCCTGACCTGGTAAATGGAGGGCTGGTCCAGGATTTCTGGAGGAGGAGGTACATCCGGCTCGGTGTGTCCTGTTGTGGAGGAAGAACAAGGTTTGAGGAGGGAAATGTGGAATGTGGGGTGAATTCGGTACCTGGGTGGAAGCTGGAGAAGGTAGGTGACTTCATTAATCTGCCTCTGTATGGGAAACGGACCAATGTAGTGGGGACTCAGCTTCTTGTAGGGCAGGCGGAGGCGCAGATCCCGGGTGGACAGCCAGACCTTCTCTCCAGGCTGGTAAGCAGTAGTAGAGGTGCGCCGGGCATCGGCGAAGGCCTTATGCCTCCGCACTGCTTGTTGGAGGTGGACGTGAGCAGAGTCCCACACTCTATCACTCGCCCGGAACCAGTAGTCCACAGCAGGAACCTCCGAGGGCTCTTCCGTCCATGGGAAGAGTGGGGGTTGGTAAACGGCCCAGGGGAGGAAACGGGGGAGGAAACAGCTCCAGCTGTGCTGATCTTCGTGGCAGTATGACCAGAGGTAACGCCCGAGCTCCTGGATCCTTCGCTCAGTCTGGTCGTTCGTCTGAGGATGGTACCCGGAGGACAAGCTCACGGTCACTCCCAGGAGTCGGAAGGCGGCTTTCCATACACGGGAGATGAACTGGGGACCCCGGTCTGAAACCACATCCTCCGGGATGCCGTAGTTTTTGAAAGCATGGGTAAATAAGCACTCTGCAGTTTCTAGTGCTGTTAGCAGACTTTTGAGGGGTGTACATTTACAGGCCTTAAAGAAACGGTCGACTACTACAAGGATACAGGTGTTTCCGTCGGCAGGGG
>NW_015514206.1:0-1832 GCF_001515645.1 Sinocyclocheilus grahami | reverse complement strand
TTTGGAATCGTACCACACAAAATAATATTGGGTGCAATGCGCAGTTTGTCCTGTGGGTGGCAGTAATGGAAAAAAGTAAAACATCACTAGTGGCACAGAGCCAGACACGCTTTTTACAGCACTGCACATTAAAATCAATCACACACCATTATGTTGAGCTTATAAATGCAGCGGCCAATCAGAGGGGTTTAGATGAGTCATCGCCGAAATGCCAGTGTTTTGTACAGTGTGTGCGCTCGCTGACTGAATTCTGCTCTCTGGCAAATTTTCAGTGCAGATGTGCGTACGAATGCAAGTAAGATATTCATTTCATAGTATATACCGCTTCAGTGATTTTGATAGGAGTTTATGAGAGTGCTTGAACTCTGACTAGACTGAAGTCAGTGATATTGTTTTTGATAATGTAAATGTTATTTGCTCTCTTTCTCTACCATAAAAGTGTTATAATTTTTTATTTATAATTTATAATATAATTTTAAAAATGTTTTTTTTAATTAACATTAAATACAAAGTCAGTTGTATTAAAAATATTTTATGGCATGCTGGAGAAAATGCAGAAATGTATCGGCTGACCATTTTCACATCTTCTGGAACTGTAATATCATTCGTACTTACTGGCA
Organism: Sinocyclocheilus grahami; assembly: GCF_001515645.1. Classification (NCBI taxonomy): domain Eukaryota; kingdom Metazoa; phylum Chordata; class Actinopteri; order Cypriniformes; family Cyprinidae; genus Sinocyclocheilus; species Sinocyclocheilus grahami. The sequence goes on along the minus strand of NW_015514206.1, from coordinate 1,212 downwards.
GGATTTGAATAGAGAGATAAATGCAATCATGGAATTGAATATTGAGTGTGACTTTAGGACAATGTACCTGGGACTGTCCTCTTCAAAAATAACAAAGAATGATATATACCTCTTTAATATATTATTAGCAACCAGTAAGAAGGAGATGGCTTAAGGAAGATTCCCCATCTATATGTGAATGGCAAGAAATTGTACATGATGTCTACTGTAGGGTATCAGACCGAATCAGACAATTTAAGATTTGATCAAGAACATAGTTGAAACACGAGGAGCCGAATTCCACAGAAAGGCCCAAGACACAGGATGTTCGTAAATCAGATCCTGGCGCCACAAGCCTGAAGAGAGTCCACCAACTAGCAGCTTTGAGTAGCTCACAGTATTTAAATAAAATAACACTTATTGACAATTCCAAGGAGATTGTAAATTTTGGGGCAAATAATCACGATTAATGGTCAGAGATGCACAGCACGACCATCACATGTAAACCAGTGACGATCACGAGCTCTTTGGATTGACTTCCCCCACCTCGACGACAAAGAACAGACTGAGATTCCTTACAGACCTTTTAACCTCTGGTCTTCACAGAACATGTCCTCATCCACAGAATGGCACAGAAACTGCCTTTCCATGCACCCAAATGACACTAAAAGGACTTGTGAGCAACTAATCATTTCTATGCATAACTCAATATCATGTATGTAACCCACACATTAGACTATCACATTTTAATCATTTATTTTGAATAACTATTGAATAGTTTATAGGATTATATTCATGTTGGGTATGTATGTGTTTGAATCTTCTTGCTTGAAACGTTTCTTCCTGTAACGGGTCTGACGAGATGTGAGACGTGCGGATCCATGTGCAAGCTTTATTTAAAGCAGAGAGGTCAGAAACACAGGCAGGGTCGAACAATGGCAAACAGGTATATGGCGGGCAAGACACCAGAATAATCCTAGGGCTAGCGAAGGTCAACGATCGGCGAAAAGAATCAAAAGGGCGAGACTAGAGGGATAAATCCTGGAACACAGGGAAAGGTCCAGGCATGGGCAAACAGAGTCCAAACAGCAAAACGAAGGCAGCGATATATACACGGGAAAACAGGCAAGACTAGACCAAACTAAACTAGGAACTATGAAAAAGACAAAACTAAGACACTAAACAGGATCCGTATAGCAGCTAACACTAGGAGAGTGGAAAACGCAGAACAAT
>NW_015514205.1:4386-6186 GCF_001515645.1 Sinocyclocheilus grahami | reverse complement strand
CTCTATTTGGTTCCCCTTTGTCTTTTTTCCTAAATGGTTTGGTTTGTGAGCAGAAAAACTCACAAACTGCCTCCCTCTTACATGTTTTAAATATTTTGACGAATTAGATCATGTTGTCAGCTGGTAGCAGAAGTGTAATGTAAAGTTAAGTTATTAACTTTAAGTTAAGTTATTCTGAGAATGGATGAGAAGTAAGATCAAAGAGCTGAGTGAAAAAAAGGGCAGAAAAGAGGTGACCTGGGAAAGAAATGGCTGTGTGAAATGACTCAGTACGTCAGCTCCTGGCGGGAGTACAAACCGAAGCGGGGATTGGCTCCAGGAGGAGCGAGTCTCTGTACACTACGCTCATGCATATTCCATTCTGTTTCTTCATAAGTCATGGTCCATCACCTCCACACGTCTCCTCTTGTGTGTCGAGGCAGAGCCGGAGTGTGGAAATGGTGAATTTCACCTGGGTGATCCACTGCTGTTATTTTTACACCCATGAGGTAGTGTAAATCAACGGGCATCTATCTGCAGTGACATACCGGTCCAACCTGAGTCCACAGGACATTCACACTCCATCTGTCCATCGCTTGATGCATTAATGCTCAGTAAGACAGTTAACACCGAATGAGTCAGTAGTCATTTTAGTAAGTAGTAGTTTAGCAAATGTCTTTTATCCAAAGTGACTTGCACTACACTTATTAAAAGTAACAATGGTTGTTCATGAGATCAAACAAACCACCTTCTGATGTTGTTCCAAATCATTTTAAATTTATTTTTAATTAGTTTATATATATATATATGTATCTTTTTTTTAAATGTGTATGGTCCTTTTTCCATATGACGAATAAAAGTATCCAAAGCTCCAAAATGACAAGAAAATCACCATGAAAGTATCATTAAAATAGTCCAGATGAATTATTATAGTTTTGTGTGAGGAACATACTGAAAATTAAGTCATTTTTAACTCCAACAGAGCTCTTGAATCTCCTTTGTGACCCATAGAGATGCACTACCATTCCTTAAAAAATATATATATAACATTTTAAAAACATTTGTAACATATGTATGTACATGACATATGTAAACTTTTTTCAGAATATCTCCTTTTGTGTTCCGTGTAGAAAACAACAGCATATGTGTTTGGAACATTATGAGTGGGTAAATACTGACAGATATTTCTTTATTGGGGTGAACTGTCCCTTTAAGAATCGTTGAACAATGGTGTGCAGTGGTAGTTGTTTTACAACACTCAAGAACATCATGTTAACACAAAGATATTAAACTTTGTAATACGTGATTTACACATTTACATAAATGTATTGCCATCCAGAAGCAGAAGTGAATTGCACAGTGGCAACAGTGAACAACACTACAAACAGGCATTCCTAGGGTTGAAGACACATTTAGTTGAGGTCTAGCTTAGTTGTTCCTATGCTTTCATCATTCATGTATAATGTTCTCCCAGGGAGAACTGTTTGGTCACTCAGTGTACCCTCAGACCAGAAGTTGCCAAAACACATTGTGGTTTACCATGTCATTCTGTGGTGTACGGTTCTCTGTCTCTGTTTGCTTCACGTCTGTAGTATGCAAGGTTTCAAATAAGAAAAAACAGCAACTGTCAGCCTCTAGCAACCGAAACGTCTGATGCAACCAAAAGAGGCAATACTTTAGAGTGACCAGTGACATCAGTATTTTCTACAGTCTATTAGAAATCGTACATCAGATTTAATAAATAAAATAATAATAAGTTCTTTAAATAAATAATATATCCAATAAATGAATAAATAAATATAATTTATCATTTAGATGTAT
>NW_015514205.1:0-1923 GCF_001515645.1 Sinocyclocheilus grahami | reverse complement strand
CAGTAATTATGTCCCCACTGGATGCAACAAATGCCTCGTTTGTTTCACTAGGGTTTTGTCTCGTCTAGTGACGTCCGGATCGCGAACGAATCGTTCTATTTAACTGGATCTTCTTAGTGAATCGGTCGAGCCAGTTCACGAAATCGAACTGAATCGTTTGAAATGGTTCGCGTCTCCAGTATGCACTAATTCACATTGACTGAACTGCTAAAAGAGAACCGATGATGGGATGTGCACAAGCAGAGCAGCTGGACTGTGTCTCGTCCTGCTGGGAGATGGCATCACAGTATGTTAAGGGGCGTAACATTTCCGTCACACGCTTGAGGCATTTGGCCAATCACAACACACTGGATTGCTGGCCAATCAGAGCACACCTCGCTTTTTTAGAACGATGAGTATGAAGGTAGAATGACGTGAAAAAGATTTGCATACGTAGGGTAATATTTGTGGAAGTGCACATAAGACTGTAAGCGTAAATTAAATTTGCATGCGCAAGAGAAGCTTTGTAAAGGTGTAAATCGTGTTTCAAGCGCAAGAAAAAATTATTTGCAGCATTTTACTGTTATTCGTAAGTGTAATTCATGTATTGTGAAACTGCAGCTTCATGCTAACGCAAAATAAATATGATCTGCATGCTTCTGACTTCCATTTTTCCGCGCTTACACTTTTGGCACGTTTTTTCCGCCAAAAGACGGTCAAAAGCTCTGCAAACCTGTGAACAGTGATTTGCAAGCGAAAACAACAGTTTAAAGAACTGCAAAACGTATTGACTGCATAGAACCAATCTGTATGTGTAAAAAAACTAACTGTTGAAAATGTCTAAATGACTTGTTGTGTACGTGGGGCAAAAAGTTCGCGAAATAAACCGATATGTACAGCTCCGTCTTTTTTTCTCTGCGCTTACAATTTTGGTACGATTCTCTCACTAACTGAGTTTTGCAAGCGTGAGGGGGAGGGCGGGCCACCTTCTTCTTGTAGCCAATCAAATGAGCCTCTCACTGACTCTCCAGTTACTCCTATCTGATTGGTCCAATAAACACATCATACGCCAAGACATTAATCTTAATTTAGTTCAGCATCATTCTTGCTGCCGGAATGGTATTTTTAACATACACATACAGTAAAAAAATTTATTAAAAAATAACAACAATATTACAACAATAGTACCCTACGTACGCAAATCTTTTTGACGTCATTCTACCTTCATAGATGAGCTTTGTAAAAATCGATACGTTTCAGAAAGGCGGGGCATAGAGGAGAAACAATAATGTACATTATATGGAAAATAATGTGTTTTTTTAACCTTAAACCGCATAAACACATTGCATTACACCAAATACACAACATAATGTTCTTTTTAGCAACGTCATATGACCCCTTTAATTCGTCTTCTAGATTGTTGCAGCACAGCGAAGGTGCTGGTGTCTCTATGAGTCTGTGTACTACGTTATATGAGAACTGGCCACCAGTTGGTGTTGTAGTGGTGGAATTTACATTACAGGAAGCATATATAATCATTGCGTGACTGAATGAGTGACTAAAGGGGTGTTTACATGACACTTACATGACATTTCAACTTTAGTCATTTTTAAATTTTATTTCAGTATCATAAAATATAATAATAACGTTTTACATTAAGTTACCCTTTGTAAAGGGTTTATAAAGGTTTTCATAAATAAATCATTATAAATCATTGATAAGCAGTTATAAATGCATGAAGAAATACCTGCCAAATAGTGAGCCATTTTTAACTCACATGATATAAATGCTTAATTAATACATTTATTCATACTTATTTCACTCAAAACTAGATTCCTGATGTATTTCATGATGCAGCAGAAAAAGACTATTACAGTGAGACTGAAGGGTGTTATATTGATGGCTTTTTCATTTATATCGCATGATTCATGTACATTTTCTTAC
>NW_015514204.1:24471-24707 GCF_001515645.1 Sinocyclocheilus grahami | reverse complement strand
GTTTTCCCACTCCATCTGAGGACAGTGCATGAAGTAGCAGAGCGTATAGAGGGCCTCCGGTTCCCAGTGCACAGTGCCGGTGCGGTTCTGGTGTACAGGCGTTCCATTGCTGGGGTTCTTGATGTGCAGAGGCTGAAGGTGATGCATGGCACGGGACACAAGGTCACCTACAGGGGGCAGTAAAGACATGCGGTTGAATGTATGAGAATGTACTTTCACAAAGACCCCCCTCGAGA
>NW_015514204.1:24028-24461 GCF_001515645.1 Sinocyclocheilus grahami | reverse complement strand
AAAAAATATGATTTTTATTTTCACACACACACACACACACACACATACATATATATTTGTGTAAAAATTGTAAAAAAAATTGAAAATGAAAAATGTGCATTACCAGTTTACAAAGCTGTAGCCTGAATGGTCAAGCAGGGCATGGCTATGATCAAAATAACAGCCAATTAACCAACTCGGATATTGCTAGTAATAATACTAGTGATGACTGCATTAGCAAACACCACAAATTAAATATTAGATTCATGTATCTACATGAATCCTCTATAACTTCCTGTGCTGCCTTAATTAACTGCATTACCGTGATGTAGCAACTTTCATGCTTCTTATACATTCATGCTTCTCACCTCTCATTGTGCAGGGTGATCTTCGAAGGTTCAACATTAGGGTTTTCCCACTCCATCTGAGGACAGTGCATGAAGTAGCAGAGCGT
>NW_015514204.1:20952-22327 GCF_001515645.1 Sinocyclocheilus grahami | reverse complement strand
GTGTGTGTGTGTGTGTGTGTGTGTGTGTGTGTGTGAGGCGGGAGAGAAGTGGCAGCAACTATGCAGCCGAGCTGCTGTTGTTATTCAGCACCGATCTGTGCAAAAAGGGAACAACTCTCTCAGCAAGAATGCAAAAGGATTTGATTCCAGTGTGACCACTGTCCACCCTGGGAGTTACTGTTAACATTATACATTTTGCCTGAACCATTTTCTATTTTGGCTTCTGCTGATTTTAGGGGAAATGTCACTGACTTGGAGCTGCACAATGAAGCCGAGAAGCAAAAATAAGAGACGAAAACAGCCAAGACAGAATTCAAATCTTTAAAAAATACTACATCATTGTGTTGACCTAATAAAAAGTAACTAATTATGTTACATCAACACGTTTTATAGCAAATAACATGTTAGATGTTCAACACAGGGTCTGGTGTGGTGCTGAAGGGGGTCTGCTGTTTGAAAGCAAGTAAACCTTTGTTAAAAAATTAGATAATAAAAATTATTGGACCCCATCGGCCCTTGCTTCTCAAATACTGATGGTTTGGCTCAGCTGAAATGTGACCTGTGAATCACCTCTGGAGCTCACGGGTGTGTGAGGAGCACAGCTGCAGGCCAGAGGAGTGGAAAGACCTCTGCATAGCACTCATACTCACCACTGCTGAGCTTTATAGCCACTGACCTTTCTGAAGCACACAACATACGGCATCAGCAGAAAATATGACTGCTCTGTCAAAATAATAAGAATCAGTTGACTAATGGCTCTGGAACTGGTGTCACTTCCATCACAATTAAATCTAATCATCAGAGCTGCACTGACCAACATAATAGAGAGGAAAAGGATACAGACATTACTCGGATTCAGTTTTTCTCTCTTGTATACCATCTATATGTTTTAGAATTAGTGTACTTATGGTTAGTAAATACTAAAATAAAATCTAAACGAAAACAGTTATCTGAAATAAAAATAAAAAAACAATTTAACTGGAAAAACTGAAAAGTAATATAAAAGACATTGCTTTATTGACTCCAAAATGAATTAAAATCAGATTGGCCACAAATGAATTTCAGATTTAGGGTTAGGGTTATTAAAAATAATCATATTTTTTAAATTGTATAACCTGTCTTCATTAAACATGCACATGTGATAATTAGAATCAGTGTAATTATGGTTATCAAAAAGCTACAATTGAAACTAAAGGGAAACCACTATTGTTATTTGAAATAAAAATAAACTTAATTGAAACAATTGAAAAGTAAACTAAAATATACCGAGTCCAAAAGGAATTAAAATAAAATAAAGATTGCCACAAATCAATTTTAGTTTTATTTATTTATTTATTATCTGCCTCCATTAAAAATACAAATGTTACAAATCGAC
>NW_015514204.1:18512-20353 GCF_001515645.1 Sinocyclocheilus grahami | reverse complement strand
CAGGCAGCCTAAATGATAGATCCTCTACATGGCCTTCTCTAGTCTAATTGCTCTTTGGTGGCTGGTGTAGTTTGGAGGGTGTCAGAAGAGGGGAGAGAGCGGAGGCATTCTCACATCTTTATACTTTGCGGTAATTATTCTCCGGTCGTTCCCAAAAGGCCTCTCAGGCACACCTGCATTAATCATGAAGAATGACTCGGAGGAACTCCCTCTCTCTCCTCCCTTCAGCAGATGCTGGAGAAGGAGGTGTAATTATGAGGAACGGATAACACCCCCATTGAATATGATGCCGAAGAGATGCCCCGCGAGCCCATCCACTCTGCCAAGTGCGATATTGAGGCATAATACTCAACTTTTTTATTTCTTGCTGTATAGTTTTGCATAATATTGAAATAGGGAATCTTTGAAGGTAAGCGAAGATGTTCTACTACCTCTTCTCTAATGCAGGTTTCTTGGAGGAGAAGAAAATGAAGAATTATCTTTAGTAATTTATACAGAATCAAAATTAAACACATTTATAATGCAATATGTGCAACTTTCAGTTTTATTATCAGTTTTTACACCAGCCACCGTGTTTCACGGTCTAATAAATTTCTGACAGATATTATGATGTCCTGGCCTATATTTTTGAACATCCTTTTTTAATATGGAAGTGTGCCACATTCTGGATGTGAAATAGGTCGCGAATGTCATTTCATGTTAACTTGCACATTATCTTTCACTATGGACAAGAAACCATCAGTGACAGTGACCTTCAATTATTTGAATCTTAAGTAGGACGCAATCTAATAATGATGAACCACAACCTGAAGCTTCAAAGAGATGCCAAAGGACAAAGTCAAAGCTGAAAGACTGAATGCGTCCCCTTCTTTTCTTTCCTGCCCTTTCAGTGTCGAAGAAACACGGCCCCTTTGAAGTTTATTTCAGAAGTGTGCACTGATGGCATTTACAGAGCCAGGCAATCTCCTCAACCTTACCGAGACACTTGCCAAGGCCTTATGGACAAATACAGACAGGAGTGATTTTTTATTTTTGTGCCTAGTGTGTTTAAATAATTAAAAGAAGTATGTTTTGATTGATTTTACACGTCCTACAAACAAATTATTTACTGACAATTGAGCTAGTGAAATAATGAATCATTCATTTTGACCCGGTTCACAACTCACAGCCTTCAGTGATTGTGTCAGGTAACAGCTCAATGGAGAGGTAAGATTATTGCTAAAAATAGTGCATGAGTCATATAGAGTACTTTTATTGTGATCTTTTGTGTTTTTGGAGCTTTGCAGCAGCCGTAAGTCCCAATGAACAGTCAATGTAATAGTGTTGTTATCGATAACTAAAACTATTCAAAATGGTTTTCGGTAACTAAAATATAGCTAAAACAAAATGAAATATAAATATTAGACAAAAAATGTTACTGAAAAAAAAAACTATAATAACTATTGATAACTAAAAATAAGTAATCCTAAAATAACACTGCACTGTATGGAGAGTGATTTCTCTCTCTCTCGCAGAATAAAGAAAGTCATACAGATTTGAAATGACAAGGGTAAGGAAATTAATACAGAATTTATATTTTGGGTGAACTATAAGCGGAGAAATTACACAGGGAACAAAAGCAATAAATGTTGCTGATTTTTAATCAAATTTCTCTCCATTTTTAGTTTAATATGTTTTTGTTTATCGTGATTCTGATTTTGACTCGAGGTCAAAGCCAACAATGGTTTACCCATCAGCGAGGCAATCCGTAAGAGATCAAGGCTGGTGAATCACTGGTTATGCCTGACTAGTCAGCGAATGTGTCACTGAAATAGGTGCCTTCATTTAAAAGTCACACACAT
>NW_015514204.1:0-492 GCF_001515645.1 Sinocyclocheilus grahami | reverse complement strand
TTTTTAAAATTATTTTAAATACAATATCATTGAACACTACAAAGGCAGCAAAAGAATAAACTAAAATAAAAACAAAAGCACTAAACTTAAACCAAATGAAAAAGACAAACTGAAAAGCTTTGGCAAGCTAGCAATGTCTTGGCAACCGCCCATAACATTGCAGTTTTGCACAGGCAAGTACCACTCAAAATGTCTTTATAAAACCTAAAAATCTAGTTGACACTATTATAATCGACACACAACAGGCTGCAAAACACCTGCTGATAAATGGCAAAGATGGCCCACATATTCAGGCTAGTTAGACACCTCATCCTCCTGGAAGGTACATTCTCTTTACCACAATACAACAGAGGCTCCCATTTTTTCAACTCAAGCCTTTCGGGTGTGATTCAGCTTTGAAATTGCTCCAATTATAGATCCACAAATTCCCCTTTACTCCCATCTTCGCTTGCTACAGAGAAACAGGCAGCCTAAATGATAGATCCTCTACAT
>NW_015514203.1:0-6190 GCF_001515645.1 Sinocyclocheilus grahami | reverse complement strand
GAGAATGAATCAGACTAGCACTAGTGATAGGTGCTTTCAAAACACTGTTTCACAAAGCTCTGAAGCTATTTTGAATCATTTGAATCAAATCAGTGGTTTGGAGCAAATCATGTGTTATTAAGCAATAAAAGATAAATATTCTGATAACATTAACTAATATTATTGATTGCATTTTGATGATTAAGCTGCAAAGGAAGCTGTGATGAAAACATTTTTAATTGTTTTGTATTTACTTGGCTTTATCAGCAGATGTCCTCAGTGTGCGAAGTTTAGAGCACTTCGAAAAAGTTAATAATTTTGTGAAGAAATTGGTTCAAATGATTATAAATTTCAGAAAGCTTCACTTTTCCTATCAATACCCAGCCACAACCAAAACGAGAAAGAGGGACGTTTAGAATGAATCATTTTGCTAAAATGAATTAGAATCCAAATTTCGTATGCTACATCATCTAGATATCACCAGATCACTAGAATGAATTGAACCATCCAACACTAAAATAGAAAGAAAGGACCACTTAAAATGAAACAATTCACAATTCATGAATTGAACTTTACAACGCTTGTTAAAAGAAGCTTGTTACAGCAAAACCTCTTTTCTGAAAGCATGATTTACTACTAAAAATGACTACTAAACCACTGCACACCCCATAATAACTTTAAATGCTCTCATAATTTGTATGCATAACAATAAAACAGCATCTAATTAAATCTTTACAACATTAATTCAGCTCCAGGGAACACTCAGTGACCATCCTCAGAGGACATATGGCAACACTAATATGATAGAAGAGTAAACAGCAACAGAACACCAGGTGCAGGAGAAACAAGGCCGGACCTCACAAATGAATAAGAAATATAGAGAAAAGAAAGATCTTGCTTAGGCATGATTCTAACAGATACTATGCTCTGTCATGCATCATTCTGACATTTTTTTTATTTCTTATTTTGTTGAACTAGCTTATTTGCTGATTAGTGAATAATTAGGTGTTCTGTTCTCAAAAGGGTGAGTAACTAGCAAAGTCAGTTTGTCCTAGAAGCAGTGTTCCTTAAAAAAAACACCTTCAACAGAAAATAACTATTAACACTGCAATTACGTTAATAACTGGGTTCAAATTGTCTTTGACAATGATGACATGATGGATGGCTTTAGTAAGATGCACAAATCTGTCACAGTCCTGTCAGGAAAAGGAAGTGGGTGGACAAACTCATTTCCCCTGCTCCGCAAACTCAGACACTGGGCAGCCTGCCCTTCACCGTCCCCACCATCCACTGTGATGGTGAAGACACAGTTAGGGCCACCCTTATAAGAAAAACTCTAATTCCTCCGTAACTCGTAACTCATAAATCACAGAGAGAGAAAGAGAAAGGCTCAAATGCGCCCTAACGATTCCAGCCATTAACCGCTGCACGGTTGACTTTTACTGTCTGGAAATGGGGATGTCCATAAAAACATCACATCGGCCCAGCAGAGCTCTGCATAGATCACTGAACAGACACTGGGTGGTTTCCAGTGATGTTGCAGTTAGGCCAAAAGATGACAGCCTTCAGTGTGACTAATTGCTTTTTATTTCCATTTAACAACATATTTATGGGCCACTTTCATATAATTTGTACCTTTATGTCTTATGGTGAAGACATTTATTTATTTGCCAAATGGAGGCAGATTCAACATCTGAAATCTTTATATATTGAAGTAGCAGTTCAAAACCAATGCCAAGCCTGTTCTTTTGCCATATTGGAAGAGGCTGTGGCATTGTGTGGCCAAAATGTGGCATTTTCAGACAGATAGTGTGCAGCTTTATGAAATACCAAGTGTACATGTGTTAGACCAGACGTCTTGACACTAGGGACTGCACACCCAATAAAACACTTAAAGGATTAAACACACAATAATTCATACTGAATGAACACCAACACCAACCTGAGATAAACATGAAAAATGTGCAGCTGTTAACTAGCTAACTGTAAGGCGAGAATATGCTAAAGGAATTTTTGGCATCATACACGTACCAACTTTCTAAGTGGTTGCAGAGAAAAACTGGGCTTCGTACACTAAATGATTGAGGATCACACAGTACCAGACTTTCAAGTCGTTCCAAAAACAACACACTCACACAGAAACATGCACAGAAAGAGATGCACAAGAAATGAAAACAATATGTCTTCTAAAATCGACTCAAAATATCAAACATGTTTGATATCCTCTGATTGGATGGAATCAAAGTCTGAAGCTAAAAACTGTAGTCTGTGCCTATACACTGCCATTTTTTATGATATCTGCCAACTCTGATTGTCTGGAATCTGTAGAATGGCTCTGATTTTTGGCAACACTTCCAAACCGCAAAAAGGGACAAATATCTGTGCAAAAGTCATGTAGTGTGGTGTATTCCAGCTTTTAAACCCAGCATCTGAAAGAAGGCAGAGAACCATTTGCAACAAACTTTGTAATCAAAATTAGATTATATTAATGAGCTTTAGTTTGAACCAGTGTGTTTCCACACAACCTCCATCTGCGTTCGATGCTGTCAGGTGAGATGACTTTCGCCTCCTTTTGCCAGCCCCTCTCATCTGCCTCTGCTTTAATCAATCACTGTAGAAGGTCTATCAACACTTATCAAGTTGGAGGTCTGTCAAAAGCACAGCTGCGTGTGTTCCCTGTCAATCGATTCACATTGTTTGTGACAAACAGATGCTCTTTTCTTGGATGTGACTCACCGATGGAAAGACTGTGTATAAACATTGGGATGAGTCATGAATGACAGCTATTATACATCATCCTGTACAAACAGAACATTTCGCAGAAATGTTGCTTGGCCTTGAAATGTTAAGTGTCAGATTTATTGTTTTTTAAAATGTGAAAAATTGTGCATGTAAATTTATGATAAAAATAGTAAAAGATGCATTAAAGGAGTTGACAGCACTTATAGCTTAATGATGATTACCACATAATTTTAAAATATTAATTTTAAACTAAATATTAATTTAGACTTGTAGCTCCCTTTCTTTTAAAAACAGCCAAACAGAGCTGCAATGAAGCACTGAAAAAAGGAGCTGAATGAGAACAATCTGTACACATTAAAATACTCTCAATAGTATAGTCACAAGTAAAATACTCTCAGAAAAAAGTGCTTGTCACTGAGACACTACCATAAAAGAGATACATTTGTACCTTAATTTACCCCTAAAACGTTTACAGTAGTACTATAAGAGTGAATATAATTACCTAAGGATTTTGTTTTTTTTCCCCGACAGTGAATTGTGTGTTAACATGGTTGCCTGTAAGCATTTTCCCCCCCTTTTTTCAGCCCCCAAAATATTGTGTTGTATGAATATCTGAACATGTATTCATGTATTCTTTTTTATGAACACTTGTATGTAGGTAAGTGTAATAAAAAAGCAACACTTTGAACAAAAAGTGGAGAAAATCCACAAAGATCACTTTCAACAACCTCCCCAAACATTGTGTAGTCTTATACCACTTCCTTTGCTGACATTTCATTCTGTAATGTTAGGCAATTTTATGCATGATATGCATGTGTTTACATATGTTTCTGCTTCTTCTTCGCCTGTGTTTTGATCCGGAGATTCTGTATTCTTTCAGAAGTTGTGTAATAGAACTCCCCTACCATATAATAATGAAAATGCATAAAGCTGGAAAATTCTGTCAAAAGCAGGGAAGCATTGTCTCACAAATTCAATCAATGGAGAGGAAAGACTTCATGTGGAGAAAAAAAGTTTACTAACCTTTTCGTAAAATGATGAGAACAAATTTATCGCTCAAATAATAAACAAGCTTTAACAGACTAGTTAATGTAAGTGCTTTTATAAAACTAGGCTTCATATTTCTTCCTTAAATTCCCTTAAAATGGGCCCCAATTACTTCCATTATAAGTTTCTTACTTCGATTTTTGTAAAAAAAAATGAGGGATGAGTCAAAATTATTTTTGTAGCAATCATTATGCCATAAATGCTGTTGATTGAGCTTAACTTGTATTAAACCCAGAATCCTCCTCTAAATGTCTATCAATCATGTGTATTTAAAGCTCTTAGGACTGCAAGTGCATGAAGATGTACGCTTACAAAAATAAGAAGTCTACTTTAAAAGATAGACTTGTCAATTTAAGCATTCTCTTCAAGACACCCCAATTTCAGTTATCAAAGTCCTCCGAAGCATTATCCAACATAATGTATTTTGCATAAGTGTTCATGACAGCCCAGTGATTGGTGACAGTTGTCTAGCTATGCACAGTGGTGCGTCTTCCAGGGGGGGAAATGACTGCAGGGCTTTTGGCTGGATTACGAGAAGATAGACTGCTTCTAGGAGAAGAGCAGTGTGTCAATTTTCTGTCTGTGTCCAAGGTTAGATACGTGTCTTAAGCTGCCATGAAAAGCCATCAGCTATAGCTGGATCAAAGAAACAGTGAGGTTGTGTGTTGATTTGTGTGTTGTGTGTTGTGTGTTGCAACATATCAATGTAAGTCATTAGATTTCAGGACCTAAAAATGGTAGGGTGCCACTTGAAATACAGAAGCAGGCTGTTTAAGAATAGCATAGCACAATACAATACAGTGAATCTAGGTATTTTAAGAGTCTTATAGTGACTATTCAAGCTGAATGAAAGGTTGACTGAAAGGAAAATAGTTTTGTTAGCAGCCCTATGTGGTTGCTCTCTCACACACATACATGGTTTTATATTTCTTTATTCAAAACTATTGAAAACTTGTCAAAGATGACTGCTCAGAGTCTTTTGCTGCCTACGTCTATTGGGAAATTAATCCAGGCATTCAAGCATAAAACAGCCTTTTTAATTTCATTTGCAGTGTCTTGGTTTTCTAAAGAACATTGTCAATTTTTACAAAACAAGCTTGTGACTTTTGGTCCTTTCGTTCAAACACCGCACATAGTCTTTGCATACAGATGTTCTTATTTCATTGTCAAGGAAAACAGAAATACTATCAGTTCATGCAGGTGTCACTGATAAACTCATACGTGTGTCTGGCATAAGATATTGTTGACACCACCTAAGACATGGTGCATCTATTCAGAATAGAGGTAAACCACAGAACGAATGCAAAAGCAACTACAAAGGAGCCACAGCTGTGTGTGTGTTCCTTTAAAAACGATACTCACTCATAAAACAAAAGAGAAGAATAATGAATCAAGCTGTTATAGTAACACAAATCACCCAGAGGCTATAGATAAGAAAAAGCAATGAGTACATGTCAGTGTTTTGAACAAATATGATTCAATGACTCTTGTTTGGAGTCTATAATATATAAAGTTACTACCATTTAAAAGTTTGGAATAATTAAGATTTGTATTTATGTTTTTGAAAGAAGTCCATAATTCTCACCAAGGCTCAATTTATTTGATCAAAAATACTGTAAAAACAGTGACACTGTAAAATATTATTCCAATTTAAAAATATAATTTCTACCTGTGATGGCAAAGCTGATTTTTAATTAGCAATCACTTTTTTCATCACAGTTTTTAGTGTCACATGATCTTTCAGAAATGCTGATTTGGTTCTCAGTTATTCTCAGTTATTGTTAGTGCTCAATTATTAATGACTGTATCAGGGCTGAAAACAGTTTTGCTACTTAATATTTTAATATTAATATAATACTTATTTTTTCAGGATTCTTTTATAAATAGAAATATTTTGTAACAAATGTCTTTACTGTCACTTTTGATCAATTTAATGCATCCTTATTGAATAAAGGTATTGTTTTCTTTAAAAAAAAATTTGAAAACTTTGGAATAGTAGGTTCCCTTTCAGTCAGCTCGACGAGCGACGGGCATCTTTTTAAAGATGCCTTCCCGCTCGTGCGTTTCTGGATGTGGTCGCTTCCTGGCTTCATCTGACGGTCATGATCGCTGTGTCTCGTGCTTGGGCTTACAGCACGCTGAAGCAGCGCTCATGGATGAGTCATGTTCTCAGTGCGGGAACATGACCATCGCGACATTGCGGTCTAGATACCTCCTCATTAAACAGGAGGTATCCCCCTTGCCATGCCCCGTTCTAGCTCCTCCGGTTCTCGGAGGGCTACTTCGGTTCATGGTCAGGGAGATCGGAGGATCATGGTGAGAGCATTCCCGTCGAGTACATCTCCGCGGGCCTCTCATTCCACTAGTGCATCGCACTGCCTGGGGTTCCCGGACGAGTTTGCTGGTTCCTCGGACAGGGCAG
>NW_015514202.1:3897-6192 GCF_001515645.1 Sinocyclocheilus grahami | reverse complement strand
TTTTTGGCTATTGCTACAAATATACCCCAGCAAATTAAGACTGGTTTTGTGCTCCAGGGTCACACATAAAGATCAGGGGCCAATGAGACTTTATTATCAACTACCATGCTACCAATGGGAAATCAAATTGTGACCTCTGACACAGTTTGTTTTTGTCACTTTTCAGACTCACTTGTCGATCATCTACAGTGTCTTTCTCTTCTGATCGTGTCCACATGTATGACTCAAATATGATCGGAGAATCAAGCATAACACATGTAGCATTATCTGTGTGATTAGTGTAAGACGTCAGTAGAAGTTCTACTGTAGAATGTACCATAAGAAAGGCCATTTCCTGTTCCTCCTGGAGGAAGTCAGTAGATTCCCATTTGAAGCACTGGTGAAAGTTCATTACAGATCTTACTGCCGCATGCCCTCCTAGCTACTATTGCTGCATTATACTTTAAATATTGAGAGTACATGTGTGAATCTCACAAAAAACATAACCAGGTCATTTCATTCTAAAATATTTAGGAAAAAATAAATATGTGATAGGATATGGAAAATGGAGCCTGTTTTAGAAATATTTTTTTTGACATTTTCGTGACAATTAAGAGTGCTTTATTATTATTTTCATGTTTCATATTTTTGTTTTACTATCTACAATTCTCATTTTACTTGACATTGACTGTCACTTCTGTAATACAGAAAAAAATAATATAATACAATAACTTAGTATAACAAAGCACTAGTTAAAGGTGGAGTAAGCGATTTTTCAAAAACGCTTTAGAAAACTGATTCAGGCTGACTAGCAAAACAAACTTGTAGCCAATCAGTAGTAAGGGGCGTGTCTACTCATGATGTGGAGGAGAGAGCGTTCAGTGCACAAGACGGACATTAGCCGAGCCGAGCCGAGCGACAGAAAGATAGAGATCGCAGATAAAAAACAAAAGAGGAAGTGTCTGCGCCGCAACAGCTAAAGTCTGTCTAGTACACTGGACGCGACAAAGCGACCGTTGAAAATCATTTGAAATGTGTCAATACGTCATGAATAGAACGCAGCAGCAGTTTTCTGTCGGGGATTTGTCGTGTCGTGTCGTGCCGCGCCGCATCCAGTGTAGACCATAGATATGTATATGTATCTATGGTGTAGACAGCATCACTGATTATAATGAGTTCTATAGTATTTTGTCGCGCCGCTCGCGTCCGTTGTAGACACGGTGTAACATTGGTTTTGCTTTGTTTCACAGAACTAATCGTTGCCTGGGTTGCGTACGTATGTGTGGGGAGGAGCTATCAAAATAGGGGCGAGACCCTTTTGGGGTAGGGGCGTGTTTGTTTTGGTGATTTCAAATGTCAACATTTGCTAGCAGAAATCGCTTACCCCATCTTTAAAGGCATGACACACTTTATCATGTAGATTGCTATTTTTTATTTTTTATTTATTTTTTGGCATTAATGGGAATGTGGTAGGAAAATGTACTTGTAAATTTCAAACTTTATTTATGTTTTTTATTTAAATGTATTGAACATTTTTTGTTATTGATTCACCTGTGCATTTAATAAAATACAACAACAAATCCCTTGACCAAACCTGGAGATCCATCTGTGAAAGACCAGTCCCATCACTGCTGAAGAATGTCGGTGAGTGTTGACTTGATCATTTGCGGGGGACGCAGATCTGATCGGCTGTTTTGCCGTATGTAAAGCGTTCAGACCAGAGAGAGAGTTTCTGTTTTGTTTTTTTTTCGTTTATTTGTTTTTTTAGATATACCGGTGCACAAGTGAGAGAGCAACTTGTGGTGCTGGATGTTGTATATTCTCTGTCATGTAATGAACTATTTTAGAGGAAAAATATATTTGAAATATGACTCCAAGATGTATAAATAAATAACCATGAAAGATCCGCATTGTGTGGTTGTGTTCCTAAAACTTGAGCTCACTAGAACTCACTAGAGCTGCCATAAATGCTTAGACTATGCAGCGTTGTTATGGCCTGAAGAATTTGTTACAAACATGATGCTTAAAAGACATCACGCCGCATCTGTTAATCAAGAGCTCGTTCACATGCGCCGCAGGGGCCATTAACACTGACGACCCTGAAGAAGATCCAAATTTACACCACACACACTTTGCACATGGAAACCATTACTGAAAATGGAAAAATATTTAGAAAAGGTACACATAGCAGACACATTTTTTGGTACTTGCAGCTTAAATATGGTGATTCATAATTTTGAATGTGATTCATTAAGCTTCAATTTGTGAACGGCAAATATTTTTCACAGAATTCTTCTAACATCAAATGATCTGTGC
>NW_015514202.1:0-798 GCF_001515645.1 Sinocyclocheilus grahami | reverse complement strand
AAAAAAAAAAAACCTTACATACTGAGAAGCAGTAAAAATCACAAATTATATCCCTTTCTTTGAGAGGAGAGACCTACATTTCTTCTCAGTCTTATTATGTCCTAAAAAGCTACATTTCTCTCTCAAAGTGGAGATTCTCTTATAATGGCCGATACATGCAAGGCCTCCTACTGTACCTCACGGTTTCCTTATTCATTCTCTGCAAGGCTGCTTTAAACAGTTTCATTTAATAGAAGGAGAAAATGAGTTCTGTGAGGTGATTAAGGAATGTTTGGAGGGAATTGAATCTCTCAAATCAGTGTTAAAATGAAAAGAATTCCTGAGAACACAAGTGTCATGCAGGTGATGGTGATTTTTGTCATGACGGCTCACCAAAGTATTAATACTAAGGTTTATGAAATAAATACATAAATATAAATATATAAATAGGATATAAATAAAATAAACATAGCAGAGTCACTTACATATGCATGTAATATATAAATATTGTATGACAGCCCATGAATAAACATCAAATTGAATATGACTACAAAGCCATCCACTGTGCATATTAACAAACACTGGTACACTACATGATCTACTATATCACAACATGCCCACATTACAGATAAATATCAAAATAATACAATTAGGATATTAAGTTTCATGCAAAACCCACAGAAGTAAAATGTTTGACCAATAGCGTAAAGTCAAACAAAACTTTATTTCCCTCATATGCCATCCAGATAAGAGCATCAGTACTACTCTAATGCCAGATTAATTCTGCTCTCTGAATTTACGATCAAATCCATTAACTAA
>NW_015514201.1:0-6193 GCF_001515645.1 Sinocyclocheilus grahami | reverse complement strand
TTAGCTATTTTTAGTGGAATCAGATAGGCCTATATTTATTGCACTGTAAATAAAGGGAAACGTGCAAATCTTGCCTCTTTCTTCATATTGTATCCTTCAAATACAGTGTTATTTGAAGATGCCTTCACACAACATTAACACCTCTGTGCAGCTGCGGTTTTACAGTAAGCTATTATCATGGGTCCTATTTAAACTGTAGAATGGACTGTTCAACCACCAAATCCAGCAGTGTTTGCCATAATATCGAAGTGTGCATCACTGATCATTTTTCTGGCTAAATATTTATATTTTCTCATAACATTAGATCTGCAGTATAGTTTGAATAAATATTATTGTGCACCTATTGCACTCTTCGCTGTCATTGGAACAAAGCCACAGGAAAAGGGATCAAGTGCATCCACTATAAATATGTCTAAATTCATATCATTTTTGTTTAACTTCTGTGTATATCGAAATGAAAACAGTTTAAAATCCTTGTTTACTTCATTACTTTTCTCAATCCAGGAAAAAGAGTGCGTGCGCACAGTTAAGAGCATCCATACGTATTTATGCAAAAATTTACTTTTTTTTTAATATATAAATACAGACACGTGCATGGAAAACAGCGTACGCACATTTCTATGCCCATTTTGTGTGTACGCAACGTTTATACACGAGGCCCCAGGACTCTTCCTAGAGCTGGCCTCCTGCTAGGGCTGCACGATAAATCGCGATATCGCACTCACGATGAGGCAAAAGCTGCGATAAGTCCATGTGCATCTTGTTCGGGAAAGCACGGTTCTGTGATCAGCAGTAAATCTCCATCCGAAGGCCAGAGGGCGCTCTCGCGCTGAAACTCCAAATACGCCCTGCAGAAGAAATCCAGGAAATCCTTATAGCGGTAGCTGACTGAACAGAAGGTTTAACTGCTTCATTGATTCAACATGACTAATAAAGACACAACTACAACAATATATAATTGATCTGAATTTTCATTATAATAAAGAATATATTAATGTAATGCTAATCGATATGGCCTTTATCACTGCTTAGAATACTATGTAATCTGTTGCGTGCCTTATTCTGTGTAAGAAGCCATGTCAATGCCATGTCAAGAAGAATTTATTTCAAACACTCAACTGATGTTTTGTTAATAAATGTGGTAATTTCATGTGCTTTCAGAAGGAGCAGCATTTACACAGAGCCGTAGTTCACCGAGAAGCTTCGCAAACAACTTTATTATCGCAGTGCGATTTCATAATATCGATGATATGGTCTGCGATTATGAACGTGGTTTTGCACAGCTTCTCAGTGAACTACGGCTCTGTGTAGTAAATGCTACTCCATCCGAAAGCACGCACGTGATGGAGATTTACTCCTGATTACAGAACCGGCTTTACTGACAAGATGCGCATGAATATCGCATGAGATTTATCGTGCAGTCCTACCTCCTGGTCAAACTGAGCATTTGATGGAGAAGGGCTTTGGTTAGAGTGGTGACCAAGAACCTGATGGTCACTCTGAGCTAGTAAGGCTGAGAGTAGAAAAATCAACACCGCAAAATAGTGAGATATCTATATACTAGGGGTGTAATGGTACACTAACATGAAGGTTCGGTACATACCTCGGTTCATCATGGCACGGTTCGGTATGATTTCGGTACAGTAGGGAGGAAAACTAAACTTTTTTTATTTATTTATTTTTTATTAAAAAGTGGTTTACTGAACAAGTTGCACTTTCTATAAACAAATCCAGTTATGATGAAAAATGTTCTTAGTGATAAAAATCTACCTCCGCTTATGCTTTAAACTACAGGGAGCCCTTTTTACATTACTAGGTTACAATTAAAAACAGTGCCCAAATTTACATTTAATTACTATTTATTTTTAAATATAATATTCAGGCTTTCTGCGGGTCTTAAAGTCTTAAATTGTACAAGAAAGTCTTAATTATGATATCAAGAGGTCTTAAATTTGGGGACGGAAAGACCAGAATGGCTGAATGTGACGATTAAACTTCAAAAGGCTATGATTTAATGAAATAAACGAGCGCTGCACGTTCAAAGTCTGGTGCTGCGCTGCTGTTCCGCCGATATCGGGGAAACAGTTATATTTCTACCAAACGCTCCACCTGCTGTCTGAACAAAACAACAGTTTTATTGAAAATGCTCATTCATTCTGAGTTCAGACAAATGCAAAAATCAACCCATGTTTTTACCCTGCAAACACGCTTTAAATGTGAACTGGTGGATCGATAAGAAGACGATGCATTATAAAAATCTAAACAGAATAGGGGTGTGCGATATGCATGGTCTGCGATAATATCGTAATGGTTGTTTTAACAATGTGTGATTTGATATTAACGGAGTATATCGCGAAAAGCAAACAAAACACCTACAGAGTGCGCGCAATAGATGATGAAGTCTAGCAGGTTAGTGCGCATGCGCTTTTAGAGTGCGTTCTTTCACTGCATGAATCGGTTTATTAAAATGCATTTAGAATGATCATAATTCAAGATATGGGGCAGAAAATGTATATACTTATATCATTTCATATAGTTAATATCACACGAAAAGTGCTGTTTTTTTTTATCTCCAAAAGTCAGCATTATTACAAATATGATATTGATTTTATACAAAAGTTCAATAAACAAGAAGTTGATGTTAAGAGACTTATGTTTTAGACACCATATTTCCTGTTGTTGCTCTATTTCGCCAACAAAAATCATTCCAAACACAGCCACAGTGCTGTTTTGTGTCTCTGAGCAACAGGACGGTGTTTCGTTCCTGAATGAATCAACCGTTTAAATTATTCGGTTCAGTCGCAATGACTCAGTTTAACAGTGACTTGCTGCCACCTACTGGCGGTTTTAATTTCACACTTAAGGTACCTTTTCATCAGTTTTCAATGTTTTCTGTTAAAAATATCAAAACATTATTTATGCATTTGTAACTGCAGGTTAAAGTATTTAATGTCCCTCAGAGCTGCATTAAACAGTGTGTAAATGCATCTAAATGCCACTTCTAATGCAGCTTCTGTGTTTCCTCTGCATTGCAAAGATCAATTTTGTTGATACTGATTTAATTTGCTTGGTAACAGACCAAATGCAAGAATTTGACTCAAAAGATGGTGCACACTTTTAGAAAAAACGGCATAAAGGTAAAAATGCCCATAAAACTTGTTGGAAATGATTAATTTCTATCACTGCTGTGAACTGACCACACAGAATATGAAGAATATCAAAAAAAATCAGGAGTCAGCTGTCAGCACAATTAGAGATAAGATATCAGCACAATAACACACTCAGCTAAATACTGTCTAATTATCGTTACCGATAAAATCCCTGTAAATGATCGAGATATAATTTTTTGTCAATATCGCACACCCCTAATTTGTTATTTAATTGATATAATTTATTGTTAATAATTTTTAAATTAATATAACAATTAATACTTTTGACTCTACTTTTAAAGGCTGAAATTTAAAGTTGATAATTTTATAAAACTTTTTGTTTTTGTGAAAACTTGTATCTGAACTGTAAATTATGCTTTTTACGGTAATTTTACAGTTTAATAGGGTACTATAGACATTGCCCTACCCCGCTCATATGGTATTAATTTTTTTTGTGCAGGTCTTAAAAAGGTCTTAAATTTGAGCTTAAAAATCCTGCAGAAACCCTGATATTAATCAACACTGAAAACATGTAAATTGCACATAATCCAGTTTTTAAATTAACATATAAATTATAACATTTCTATTTGTTGTTGAAATATATTCAGTTACACAGTGGCTGTTAAAGTTGTTTCCTAATATATTAAACATAATTAAGACATCACTAACAGGTAAAGTAAATTATAAAGAGTATATAGTCTAATACCCTATTTTGTGAAATGCTCTTCTCTAGACTTCATTTCTCTAGTGAACTAACGAGCTGTGGACGTTGATGATTTGCCTGCGGTAAATGAAATGCTACGTGACATTTCGTTTAGAAGCTGTTTTATTGGCGTCTTTCCACGTTTTGAAACCCTGATTGAGCGATTACATGAAGCATGAGATGTTCATTCATGTATATTTTGCGTTAAAACTTGTGGTAAAGAGGAAAGAATGATTGCATTTACTCGCGCTCCGGTCCGCTCCGCTGTTTGAATGGACCCCATTTACACTTCACAAGTCTGAGGCGCGTTACGGCTTCAACAGAGAAGGGTATAACTGCAGCCCGGAAAGCTCCAAATGGGGGCGGGAACTCCAAAGTGGGGTGGGAGCTCCAAAATAGGGTGTGGCAAACTCCCTTTGTGATTTTAAAACGTAAGACAGTACCCAGATTTGAAGACTATGGTAAGATTTAACGTCTACTGTTAATAAGATTTTGGTAGGCTACTATTAGATGGATAGCCTAAATGTCCTAATTCAGATGGGCTACCTGTTTTTTTATTTTTTTTATGGTATATCAAAACGTGTATATTTTTTAAATGTGATTGTTGGTACATTTTACCAGTTTTTAACCACACTTTCAAAACAAAAATGAAAATAGGGAAAATATGCAATATGAAAATAATTGAAGACAAAATGTGTTTTACTGAGAAAAAACAAGATTTGGTTTTTAAAAAGCCTTTTTCCAAAAGGTACATCTGGAAAAAGGGGGGTCGTCTTATATTCGGGCCAATACGGTAATATTTCTTGCTGAATTTTACAGTTGGAAATGTTAAGTTAAAACATGTTATAAGAAAATAGCCTATTCAATGTCTAAAAGAGATGTTGATGTTATTGTTGGTCTATTTGCACAGGTCTCCATTTTGGATGGATCTTCTAAATGACTTGAAAGAGAGACAGCTCTTTAATGGCAGTCATGAACAGATATGCTTAATGCGTTTTGTGTTTTTAAGTGTACTGCAGAAGGACCTTGACGAATGCAAATAAATATGGAACACTCACACCATTAGGGCAGGTAAACAGTCTCGCTGTCCTTCTGGTAAACCAGATGCAATGTATGCTCTTCCACACAGGTTGGTATGTGACTGTATTTAACTGTTTTTCATTTTTGTAATGAAATTGTTACGCCATTAGTTAACACAAAATGTCAAACTCTGCTATCATTAATCCACCCTTATGTTGTTCCAAAGCCATGAGATTTACTTTCTTCTGTGGAACACAAAATGGAGATACATTATAAAATGTCTCGCATAACATTAACTTTCATTCCATGTTCTGCTGTCAAATTAAAGTGAAAAAAAGGCTAAAATTCTACTCCACAGAAGAAAGTCATTCAACTTTGGATTGACATGAGGTTTAGTAGTTATATTTTGGGGCGAGGCGACAGAATTAATTAATTAATTACAGAATTAATTACCAATAAACCTGTATTGCGTTTAATTCTGTACTTTGAATTTTCATATTAAACAGCTCTTTTACTCTTTTATTCAAAGATTTAACGGGAGAGAATGTGGATTTTGCATCTCACAGGAAAACTTGGACGAGTTTACTTACATGTTTACATGTGGAGATGGACAGTTGCAGGCACACTTTGAAGAACTACATGCTCAAAGCAATCTGACAACATCTTACACCTGGGACCAGAGCCGATCCTCCCTATACGCAAAATACGCAAGCTGCGTAGGGCCCCCGAAACACCAGGGGGCCCCTTTGCTCTCAAAGATTATTTAATTTTAATTTCGTTTTTGAATTTGGTCAGCGGTCATGAAAACATGAATAATCATTTATTTTAATGCATTGCGCTGTCGCCCTTTCTACATAAAAATCAGTTAAATTATGTAATGTGAATGTCGTACAGTCTTGCTCCAGAGTAAAAAAACTAGTTAAAAGTGTACCGAGCCACTGACAATAGACACTGTTTCTCAAGCGTGGAGTGAAACACGGACAAATGCGTTTCATTCATTCATTTATAACCACTCATAACTTCAATAAGAGTCTCATCTCCCGTTCCCTTTCAGAGCCAGTTGCGCTTGGCGGAATTTGCAAGCGCAAAGACAGAACACGTGTCTCCAGAGATGAAACGGAAAAACTACTGCGTCATTGATTTAAGACCAGGTTTATTTCAGTCTATTTCAGTTGCCTCAAAATAGCAACGCGCCAGCAATGCGCCTGAACAAGGGATGTCAATTTTTGATCATTTCCATGATCGATCGTCGTTTAAATTAACGA
The DNA here is from genome assembly GCF_001515645.1 of Sinocyclocheilus grahami. Taxonomy (NCBI): domain Eukaryota; kingdom Metazoa; phylum Chordata; class Actinopteri; order Cypriniformes; family Cyprinidae; genus Sinocyclocheilus; species Sinocyclocheilus grahami. The sequence continues at coordinate 56 of NW_015514201.1, read as the reverse complement.
ATCAATTAATTGATTAATCGTTAACTTTAATGCAGCAAAATGCGTCTATTGCAGCA